>NC_084988.1:10505226-10805226 GCF_963691925.1 Scomber scombrus | reverse complement strand
CCCTATAATAGCATTATTATGTGTGCCTAAGTGGTGTGTTGTAAAATTGCAACATGCTCAAATCCACATTAACCTTATTTTTCAAAGAATTTTTGGACAGAAGCTGTTTCCCTTTGCTGCTCTTGTCTCAACCCCCTTCAGAAAGGGTATTACTGTTTCTTTTTAAATGACTAAAGGCAATAGCCAAAGAATTGTCTTTTGGCACTTTAAAGTGCCTGTATTTTTGGTGTCTTCATAATATGCGCATAAATAGTCAGAGTCACACAGCCATATCCCCCATTATCACTTACAACACATGGAATATCACATCCGTGCCCCGCTGAGAGACTCTTTATAATGGGTCTTCTTCTGTTCTCTCATTTGTTCAGGGTGCTTACCATCATAATACAATGGTAATACAATCATACTGTACATGTGAACAAGAAGGATTGTTTCTGTTATTAAAAGCTGAAACTCCCTCTAGTTGTCATATTATCTGCACATCGATGTAGGTGTGTTGGGGGCAGAAGACACTATAGTAGTATCACAAAGTGAAATGATAATCCTGGTTTGCCGCAGTCCAACAGATAATCAGCTAACACAGAGAGTGTAGGTGACTGGCCTCTGATCTCTGGAGCTTTGGGAGCGCTCCAGCCACACTGGAGGCACTGCACCATTTGTTGCCCTAATTAAGAATTCATTGGCCACTAACGATGAGTTCTGACCTCCATTTCCTGCACCTTTTTCTCCCCCATGGTGTACTAAATCAGCCTAGAGTGATAGGCTTGACACACACACACACACACACACACACACACACACACACACACACACACACACACACACACACACACACAGAATGATTGCTACACTGTGGCATGCAGCAGAAACAAGAAGAGCAAGGAAAGAGGGAGGAATAAGATAAGGCAGTAAGAGGAAGAAGAAGGAGAGGAAGAAAAGGCAGAAGGGAGGAATGAATAGGAGAGAAAGAGGATGGCAAGAAGGGAGAGGAAAGCAAAAGAAAAATAAGGGAGAAGGGAGGAGAGATGACTTGGCCAGTCTCCAAATCCAGACATATAAAGATGCAGAGTAAGGCTGGCATAATATGGAGCCTTGGGGAACGCCTCTGCTACTGATAAACACATGCAACTGTCTGTTGGAGCTCCGTTATCTTTTCCACTGTGCTGTATACACCACTGTTATCCCTGTGGGAGACAGGAATACCACTAATCTTCACCTGAGGTGACTATTGCATCTCAGCATTCCCCAGATGTTGAAATGCTGTTATTACTATTATGTCATTGGGGCAATTGATATACTGTAGCTACTGCAGCTGTGATATATTGAGCTCCCTAATACAGTTACAAATAACTGCTTTTTTTTTTTTGTCCTGTCACTGACCACCATGAATTATTTGTTGGTTAAATATGCACTCCTGAGTCAGGTAAGTCAGTGGGTGGTACAATTTGATTGACAGATTTTATTTTTTATTATAACATCTAAAATTCACGAGTATAATTCTGATTCAGGGGGCTAACTCAAATCTGCAACACTCAGTAGTGCACTCATGTTTATGAATTCATGTTGTTCAGCCAAACATCGTTCAATAGCATAGAAGTTATATAATAATAATAATAATAATAATAATAATAATAATAATCATCATCATCATCATCTTAAATTCTAATGGGTTCTCAAAGTTTCCATATTTTTACTAAATATGTCAAGCTGAATTTTGGAGCAATGTGTATAAAAAGATGTGTTAACTATCAAAATGATTTGCATTTCATTTAATACAGCCATGAAATATGTTTTTCAAAATTTCACTAAAGTTTTGCAACAGGCAATCACATAATACAACTGTAGTATACTGTATAACCTGGACTTTAAGAGGAAAACCCTGAGTTTGACAGGATGCTGAAAGTCAAGATGAGTGATTATTATTATTATTAGTAGTAGTAGTAGTACTATCAAACAATTTGAAAGCATTTAAATAGATCAAAGCAGGATATCAAAACTTTATCATGTAAGATAACACAGTGCATACTTCAACAAAAAACTGTAAATTTTTATACAGTTATATGGATATAATTGTAAAACTATTAGAATAGGCATCTCTTTAGTTATGTTCTTTCATTATTAGATGTGTCACTGTGATCTGCTGGTTGTTTCCACTTTCACCTTGCAGTTTGAACCTGGATTGAAGTGTGTCAGGGATAAAGCTGATCTTATTGCTGGAGATGGCAGAAAACAAACAGTTATATCCTCGACATAAGCACTTCCTACTGCCACAGCTTTCCTGTCACCAGGCAGGGCTGGATATGCTTGGCTGAATATGAGCAGGACAGATTGCTCATTCACGCAACACAACGACAAAGACAGATCCTTCAAAGTCCCTCACTTTGCACGCGCACATCCAAATGCATAAAGTGGCATGCAAACAAACAAGCTCCACCACTAAACAACACACACACACACACACACACACACACACACACACGCACGCACGCCCACGCACACACAGACACACAGACACACAGACACATACACACACACACACTCACACACACACACACACACACACACACACACACACACACACACACACACACACACACACAGCTCAGCATGATAGATGGGAAAAGACACAAAGGTCAGCAGTCAGCAGGGCTTCACTTAGACAGGACTCGGGTTCTTTTACATCACCTTGACTTAGGAGATGGAGGTGACCCAAACCGGTCTTTTCCACAGTCATTGCACTGTAATATACAATGCAGGTCAGCAACTGTTTTAAAGGGCTAGAGCTCTAAAAGGCTTCCAGTCTCCCCAACACCATTTAACTGGCGTTGAGCTGTCCGCTGTCACGACCTGACTGTTTTTCATTTCCCTTCCTCTGGCATGTGAAGAAGGGATCCCATGTGGTTGTGAGTGACACATGCATTTATCTTGTCCCCGTTTGCAGATCAGCACTCCCGTCAGTGTGTGTGGTATATCTCCCTGAAAAGCTACCCTCCAGGGGAAGTAATATACAGAACATATCATTCACACACACACACATACACAAGCAAGATTACACAACTTGTCACAGAGATTGTGAGGTGACTGGTTGTCACCCTCTTCCTTTACGGTAACCACACAATGTGCACCATTAGAGATGTAAGCAAAGGCAATGGGATTATATGAGAACTTAATGCTTATAGTATATTGTGATTTACCCAGTTATCACAATTAATAAAGATTCTGATTACAATTATAAAATCTTGCCCTCATCAGACATGTTCAGATTACCAAGTTTGAGCAGATATTATGGAAATAAAATTAATGTGGATTCACATCCACACATGAAGGAGTAATGGAACCTGTTGCGGGTAGACTGTGGCTATGCTCCTCTTAATCACACATACAGCAAAGTGCCAGTGATCAGTGATCATTTAAGCTCCTTTAATTGTTCTGACCTTGTGCTGAGATGTCAGGGGTCAGGGGTTGGAGAAACAGTAGCAAGTCAACATGAGGATCAGAAAATAATGATGTCCATAGTGTGCGAACTGTCAATAGACTTAGTGGATATAATGAGAATGACCTGTTGACAGACTCCAACAAATTTTACATTGTCTACAGTGGTTCTCTTGACCCTGATGTGACACAAAATTCTGTACCCGATATGTACACATGAATGAGGACCGTGTAGATTCAACCACCTTATTGCTATATTAGAGCTTTATTACTCAACACCAATGATGAACCATCTGAGAACTATCACCCAACTCTACAGGTTGTCTCAGCTCTGTAAAGCATTTGAATGTTTTTTGGCTCATTGTTTTGTCCTTACTGTTTGATTCACACTTTCATCAACAACATGCCCAGCAGCAAACCAAATCTGACAGATTTAGCAGCTAGCTGGTGAACATAGTGGGAAATTTAGCAACTAAAGTTCAGGAGTTTGCAGACTAGAGCTAACAGGAGAGTGAGTATTGGATTTACATTTCGCCAGTGGCCAGAAATATGAATCATCAAATAACAGCTAATGTTGCTCTGTGTCAGCGGAATGTGGCAGCTGTTCGCTAACAAGTTTGCCATATCAACTTTATCAATTGGTATTTTATCAATGTTGTGTTTTTGGCTTGTTGCACTGCCACCAAATGACCAAAAAATCAATTAGGCAGCTTTAGTTTAATGTACAATATGTTGTGCTATGTTATGTTAGCACATACCCAGTAATACTATGATAAAAGCTCATATTTCAGTGACATTGTTTCAGTAAACAAGAATGTCTTTCATGACTAAATGGGCCAAGGCACCCTCAGTGTATTCAGTATAGGCTAGTATCTGGCACCACTTTCTACTGAATAAAGCACTAAAACTTGACTTTTGACAGTTCACTGGAAAACAAATCAACTCTGTTTGCTTCTTGGATTTGATTGTAGCATAGCCCTTATCCTTATGGTAAGGAATGGAAAATAATGACCAATCATGTTATCAACATGGTAAACCTATAAGTAACCACCACTTGTCACAAGGTATGGTTTCTTCTAGGACACATGCGGAGACTAGTATATAGTCTCATGGACAATAAGCTTGGCAACCTGCAGCCTGAGGTTGGAAAAGAAGGCTTAAAGTAACAGGATTGGGGGTATTTACCATCTGTAGAAGGGATAGTCAAGTGGATTACATTGTAAATGATTCAAGATCTTTGTACCAGCTGTGGTGCTGCCCCGTGTCTCATCAGGCATCTGCAACTTGATGCTCATTTGGCGGTGTTATGCAACATGGAAAACACGCAGTGGGCTTGGGAATTGTCTGCACAGCCACTAATGTGCTTGCTGGTTTTCAGTCTTGCATCACTCACAGTATATATTGTATACAACACAAATTCAAATCACTCACTTTATCTTAGGTATATACAGATGATAAAAAAGCATCAAAATGCATGTCATTCAATAGAATTATGTCAACAGATGCAAAGGATGCTTTGTTATGGTCTAAGAATTCCCATCAGCTGATGTATGCTGCTACATGTCATCTTCAACTCATCAGTTGGCAGGCAGTATTCACTGAAGTGTTGTTTCCCCAGCTGTGGATTAGCCAACAAGGGAGCTGAGATCTTCTTGGCCATGGCTGTCACTGTGGTGAGATAGACGGTGTAATTAGCGCTTAGTGCCAGCATCCAGGGCAAATCCACTGACTGGTGGGAACCCACTGGGAGAGAGAGGACGATGCTAGCAAAAGGGCCAGAGGCTGACTGACACTGGAGAGGACTTGAGAGGCAGGGAAGAATAGAGGGAGAAAGATAGGGACAATAATGAGTTGCAGCTTAGGGATTCTGAGTTTTTCTCCTCTTTCTCCCCTCCCTCCTTTCTCCCTAGCATTGCATCGAAGGCTATGAGCCTCCAGTGCTGCGATGTCCCTTTTAGTGCATATAAGTGTCTGTTTTGACTACAGGGAGAGGCAGAGGGGACTGCAACTGAGAAACGTGCATTACAATAACACCCATTTTCTCATGTATTATGCATGTCCAGTCAGCATATTCATTCCAGATAATGGGAATGCAGCTAAAGCCTGCTCACATGGAAGGCCTGTTTTGCATGTGCAGTCAATGCAGTTTAAGAGATTACGTTCAGCATGAATATAAGTAGCCTAACTACAAATGATTCTAATTCAACTAAAAGCATAACAGTTTTTCATTTTTTCAAGATAGTTATTTAACATGTCAGGGACAGCCAGCCAATTATAAACATCCACTCTGCACCAACAAAAATATCCATTTTGGAAAAATATGTGCAGCTATAAGAATAAAGATCAATATATTAAAAAAATTCTATCAAACACATTTCAATCTTATTAAATATGCCTCTAGCAATATAGCAACAGACACTTATAGGTGCATTATATATAACACCATGGGTGATCCCCTACATTATATGCGGTTCCCTCAGGAGAGTGGGCAGTGACTGACATGCTAATTCAGCATAATGAAAAGTCAATGTGACAGAGACCCTCCCTCCCTCCTGGGAACACTGTGACAAGCAGTGTAGGCTACTGCGTGTTGTGTGCTTGTGACATGATGTACTGTGTCGTCATTAGTTCAACACACATGCAGTGAAAATTGCAAGAGAGGTGTAGCGTGTTTATATGTGTGTGTGTGTGAACGCATGTGCACATGACAAAGGGGCAAGGTACGGTGTATGTGTGACAGGAGTGTGTGGATGTTTTTAGGTGTGTTGCTGTTGGTGCTAGGCTGCTTAAACAGCACATCGTGATTAACCTACAGGTCATTCTGGTGGTATTAAGGCCATCACTTCAATCCTCACATATCCATCACAGGCTTTGGACCTGGATTTACAATGCTAGCCCCCGCCTGACAGGTTAAGGCTGAGGTTCCACTGTGCAAGAAGGCCCTGTTTTTGGCTAACTTATAGCTTCTGGGGCTGTTTGGCATGAGATTTATGGCCATCCTCTCTGCAATACTTCAATACTTAAGACTGATGAAAATCTGCGATCAATAAGCAAATAGGAACTGAAAGTGCAGTCAGGATCTTAATTCATTGGCCACTGAGACTAGGTTGCAACTTGGTGTGATAGGATCTAGGTGTTCAATCAATCCTGCGGCTGGACACCAGCCAACCTGCTCCCATTTGAACTGAAAATCAGGACATGGAGTTTCCTAAATACCCAATCACTGTTTATTATATCCCAGTTATTTCTCCATGCACCTCAGTAACTGTTAAAGAAAGATGAAGACTAAAAGCTAAATAAAGAACTTAAGCAACGGGTTAATTATTCAAAACCACCGCCATTGATAAAATAAAATGTCTCCACTGCAAACACTTATAGTACATATATATAAAAGAAAATGTCTCTCTACTAAGGAAATTACTAAGATTCTTATATTAAATGTAGTGAAACATATTGAGAGGGGACTCTTTTCTGCAAAACGATGCTGAATATAAAATCAAATCTCAGATCTGCCTGTTTGTCTATAAGGAGAAGATTGATTAAATCAACAAATCAGAGTCGTCAGAGAACTGCAGGAGTCATGGTTACTAAATCAGAGCTGTCGAAGACTCATAACCAAGCTCCAATCCAATCCCTCACTGGCAATCTCACACTCCTCTGGCAGAGAGGTGAAACTGTGTCAGGGGTCTTAGGAAATCAGGCACAAAAAATTAGATAACATGTTGAAGTGTAAAAAATGTAACATTTAAAATTTAACATTTTATTCTACCAAACATAAATTACACACAAAGGAACATTTTATGCAGTATTTTATTCAAGTGAGTTTTCAGTTCAGGATATTCATTTTTTATTGCACAACTAACACTTATGACCCGTTAATTGAATATACAGTAAACTATAATATAATTAATTATCATATTTCATAAATACTATAAATCTGGCGTGCATACAATCAATTTTTTTTTATGGATTGTGTAAAACAAACAGTATTTATAATGATCTTTGGATACATTATTAATGATGATATTTGTGTATAATAAAATGTTACTTTAGACAAGTAAGAAACAATTATGATAAAGTCATTATTTCAGTATAACTACAATGTTCAGACTTAAAAATTAGACGTAAAGATACCAGACAAACACTGTTAAATGGAGCAATCTAATCAATTGGGAAGTGCATGCTTGAGGAGTCATCTTCAGTCATCTATTGCATTCTAATCAATAAAACTGCGAGAGTTCCTTTGTAATTATTTATATAGTGCATTTTACCATGTGTATATCCACTGCTACACTTGAATATACCACATAAGAATGCTGAAGGACTGTATTACCAGTTACCCTAACCCTACTAACCCCAAATCCAATGTCAAAATCTCCAAACGTTTCCTGAACAACCCCAATGACAAAATAGATCAATAAATAAATAAATAAATAAATAAATAAATAAATAAATAAATAAATAAATATAATATAATATAATATAATATAATATAATATAATATAATATAATATAATATAATATAATATAATATTGCGCATTTTCCTAATAAGCACAGTTTTATCTACACACAGAATAATTTTGTTTTCAGACACATTCCTTTTTTCATTTTCTATTTATACAAATCAGTAATCACCTTTGACCAGGTGCAATGAGATTGATCAATACAATTTTGAGAATATATACACTATTTCTATCAAGAATAAATCACATTTTCACAATCACTTCATGGAAAGAGGTAAAAAATATTTTATTCCAACTTTATGGGCGACCGTGTATATGCATTCAGACATGCACCCACAGACACTAACACATATTTACTATTTCTGTGGTTAAAAAAAAACAACCAAAAATGAAGGTTTTGCAGTGATGAAAACTGTAATATATAAGTAAACAAAGACAACTCAATGACATTAGCAGGGACCCCCTCCAAATTTCCCATTTCTCTCTAATGAGGACTCTAGGGTCCCTTCAAGACCTTAGTTCAAATCCTATTCTGGCATCAGATATGCATGGCACCTGATCAGTGACCACATCACATTCACACTCAATGAAACTCACAGAAAGCATTCAATGTTACTGTTAAATACTGTAGTGTTTCAAACTTTCAAAACAGAACTAAGGCTACAATGCAAAGAGTCTTTCAAAATCTTTACTTCTCTATACATACTCTATACTACTCTATATATACTGGACTGGCCTGGATTGAAAAGGTGACACCTTTCTGTATCCTCTGTTGATTTTGGAAACATGCTAACTTACATATTATTTAGAAGCAAAATACTACAATGATGGATGAATATCTACAGATGTACTAAACAGTATACAAGGCATTAAATGGAACATCAGCCCATCTGTACTGTAACTATTCTGATGTGACATATTTCATCCTCACTATAAATGTGATGTCCATAATCTCCATCCTGGCTTGAAGTCCAATTACATGAAAGCAGAGGGTGGAAAGAGGACAAGGTGTTTTTGTGTTTACTCAACTGTAGACTCACAATTATTTAATCCATAGTTGTGAAATTACGAATTGGCAAAGGATAAGACAGAAGGATTTGGACTTTGCATGGAAAATGCCACACAAAGCCTTCTGTGCATTAAACCATTTTGGTCTGAAAACAAAAGATACAGTGCAAACCTGTCAGTGTTTGTGCAGGATACTGTAGAGGTTTTCATATATAAAAAAAGACCCCAAAAGAGGGTCTACATACAGATTCACAACAACCAGGAGCTCCAGTTAGTCTTATTTGCACACGGTGAGAAATTAATTACAGCTAAAACAAACAGTGACAAGATCAAATCCCTCAACACGTTACCAACGGCTACAGGGGGAATTTGTGCTCTCTCTCTCTCAACTTGTTATGGCTATAATTAATATGCTGCTTCTGGAGATCGTCACAAATACATTTAGTGAAATTAATCTTCTTTCTTTCTTTGTCTCTATCCTCAAGGATAAAGCGGATCTCTCTCAGGTAATTCTCCTCATTTGACCTTTTGTTGCTATACTAAGAAAAAAAAAGAAGTTAATAAAAGTGCACTGAAGTTCACTTCAATAGCCACAGGACAATTTCTGCATTAGCTCTCAGTAACAACTCTACTTCTATCACATTTATCTGAAAGCTCAGGAATCTCTGTTTTAATGTGGAGAGAAAGGCCTCAGAATGGCATTAAGCTCCTCACATCAAAGAAAAAGAGTAAATGGTTTTCTAAGGGCTTTTCTCTGTGGAAAGGGAGGAGAAGAGGCCGATAAAGCATGACAGAACTGCATCAGAGACAGTGAGATTGAAGATATTGACCTAATAATGTACAAAGGGCCCCCTGATGTAAAATCTCTCTCGCCTGCCCCTATCTCATTCTTTTTTGTCTCACTTTCCACTTCCGACTCCTACTGTTTCTGTTCCGCTCCCTCCCTCTTTCCCTCTTCTTTAACGTCTGATTTCGCACCACCCAGGAGGCTGGAGAAACTTCTGAAACTACACTCATTTATCCCAATGAGTGGCTTTCAAACTGAGTTCATCCTTCAGGGACCAACATTATTCCAGAATCCAAGGAGGAGAAGGAAAGATAGTGATAGATGGAGGGAGAGGAGAGTATATTACAAGGAAGAAAAGAGATAGATAGGGCAGCAGAGGTGTGAAAGAAAGAGAGCGAAGATGAGAAGATGAAAGGCAGAGAGTAGTGTGTGACTCAGCTAGCTCAGCAGGAGAGCAGAGGAAGGACGAGCAGGTGATAAATACAGCAGGATGTCATCACAGTGCTTTGGAAAGCTTTCTCACACACTTCCCCTTATTTCTGCAGATCTCAACACACCATGAAAACAATAAACTGCTCCAGTAGAGCCACAGAAAATGCAAACTCACATCGAATCCTCACTTTTGCTATTGTGCATCGTTGTGCTGAGTCATAAATTAAGGAAAAAGGAACCTTTTTGACTTGTCTTAATACGCGTAATCTATAGGCTTGCAGTATAGAACATAACAGTAATTTTAAGGCAACAATCCAACAAGCTGCTGGAAACATTTCAAAGTAATATTTGTTCACTCTTACACTGGACTTGCAGTAAAAACCATTGTGTTACTTGAACAATCCTGAATAGATGTATGGTTTGTATGATATTGTATACTGGTGTACTTTTCACACAGGCTGGGAGAAGCAGCAATGTTTAGGTTTGCTATGGCATTTAAACAGTGGAAGAGTCTAATATGTGTAAAGAAGACACTCCTTGTACCAGCAGCATCCTGTATTCTTAACACCATGCAGGATGACTCCACAATTTTAATAGTTTAGCCTATAGTGAGCAATAAATTGAGATTTCAAACACTTAAGAATCATTGTAGCATTGAAAGAGAGTAATTTCCTCATGTATGAAATGTGAATCATCGCATTGTGAGATAGAAAATGAATAGGGGCTGATTTCAGACACAGCCATGGTCTTAATGCCATATTAAGCCACAGTCAATAGAAACTGGATTTCTTTAGACTAGGGGATGCTTTTTTCTCAGATTTTTGATGACCATGTTCACAGTGCTGCTTTGTTCTGAGCTTACTTGGAATGCATGGTCATATTCTGCATTAGCATATTCATTTCAAGGTTTTTGTATGATCTGAGATGTTTTGTGCATATTACTGCTGACAACCATGCTTTAATTCTAAATGAATATAGGGCTGTATTGTTACCAGTTTTGAATAAAAGCTCAACCCCTCTATGCACTCTATATGTACATGTAAATGGAATTGTGGAAATATTTTTAAATATCTCACCTACACAACAGAACATGATAATCATGTGTGACTTAATTAGTGATCGGTTTCCAGTTGTCTACTACAGACAGGCAAAAGGCACAGATAATGAGCTTCCCACCCTCATACCAGGAGTCATCCAGGGAAAGATCAAAGATCCTCACACACAGCACACCATACCACACAACACACACACATATACAGTATATACTGTATACACATGCACGTGCGTGCACACACACACACACACACACACATACACACACACACACACACACACACACACACACACACACACACACACACACACACACACACACACACACACACACACACACACACACAGTACACAGTACCCAAGGATTCATACCAAGGGGATGTGCAGAGTGGAGAAGCAGATGAGAGAGAAGAGGGGTGGCAATTAGCGCCTGGTCAGAATCAATGTTAGGAGTGAGTCAGTAATATACTACGGTTGAATCTGAAATTGGCGTGCTCTCAAAGAAAATATTGATTGTGACTAAAAAAAACGGTACAGGTTGGAACTGTTTTCTGCTACCCAACAACATTGTGAAATCAAGAATTCTGGCATCTCAGAAAGAAATCCATCCCATAGTTTGAATAACGGCCAAAATACAACAGGCATAGACAGGAGTGGCACATGTGATGCAGCATTATCATCAACTGAAGGGGCTATAGTAACCACGGAAACAATGCACATCTGCAGGGCTCATTTCTATTTTTGCCTGGCTGGTGTATTTTACTTTCTCTATGTGCAGCTTTGCAGGCCTCCAACTGGAAAATATCTACATAGAACTGTGTAAAAACACAAGTTTATTAAAATAAATACCTCACTGTACCAAAAGTAATGCAAAGCAGCAGTGCAACCTTGTGTTTAGGTGTTAGGTCTCTCAGGTGTACCAGTTCCTGTTTAAAAAACACAAGGATGTGGTGTTTGCTGAGAATCCTCCTGAGTTTCTCAAACACAAATATTAATGGATCTTGCCGCTTTTTCACTAAGGTCCAGTTAGGGTATTCACAAGCTTTAAGTGCATCCTTCAGGTGTTTGTCCTCCTTCTCTTGGGGCTGGGCAGTTGTTTGTACATTATCAGTTCAATGGTGTAGGGTTCCAATAATTCCTAGATTATGCTGCAGTGAATGGTGAGGGTCAAAAAACAAGTATTGGTCTGTTTGTGTGGTTTCTTGTATACTCCAGTGTGGAGGCTTCTGTCCTTTTCAATGTGTACAGCACAGTCCAAAAAGGCCAGGCTGTTGTTCCTGACTCTCTGAGGTCAGGAGCTACCCATGTGGGATGACAGGTTACCCTGCTGATGTCGCCCTTTTTTAGAGGTTATAGCACGACAGGACTGGAAAGATTCTCTGCATCCGCCAGTTGACATGAAATATCTGCCGTGACACCTCGTTGAGAGGGGGGGATTCCATAAAAAAATCTGCTGACACCTTCAAGTGTCGACTTCTATTACGCAGCAGACATCAGCAAAGTAATTTTCATTGGATAGTCTTCCAGTGTCACCTGTTTTGTCTGCTCTACTTGCTTCACTTTCATTTTCTCTCCTTGGCTTATCTGTTAAAAGATATTCCCATACCTGTACTTATCATTCCTTTGTTTTTATTTACGTTCAGAGCTGTATGACTCTTTTCTCCTCTATTTTGACGATGACAACATTGAATTTTGCTCTTTATCCTCATTGTTCTGGCTGACATTGGGTGGACATGGGTCACCAGCTACCATCAATAATACTGACAAGTAGTGTTTAGACAGCAACTTCCAATAAACCGCAGGCGTGTCAGTCCATTTTCTAGCAAGAGGAGTTACACAACCACTTTTGCTGAAAGGGCTTCACTCAGTATACATCTGACAACCATTTGTCTCCTTAAACATGTAAGTTAACCCATACCCAAAAATATACAAAACTGTTGCTTTGAACCATATGTTACTTTCATAGCTCTAATACAAAAAATGGACTAGTTCCTTTAAAATGATCTGTACCCTTTGTGGTCCCTTTATGCCAGTTATTGCAGGTGCTCTCTCCTGTAGATTACTGCTGTACAACATCAGGAGAATTTGCCCCTTTAGCTCAAGGAAGGTGATGCAGGTGCACATCTCTTGTCTGTTATCTCCTGCTAGGACTACTGCAACCACCTCCTTCTTAGATTCTCCCACACAACTATACTTCACAGTTCCGTAGACTGGTGCCCTGTTGCACTTTGCATCCACTTTAAGACTCAGTTGCAATCTTACAGGCTAGTAAAAGGAACCACTCTGTCCTGCCTTCAAGCCATGGTCAAGACCTACTCTCCAATGTGACCACAGAGCTCATTTGCCTCTGGACAACTGGTCAACTCATAAGTTTCGGGAGCTTTTGGTTGCTTATCTCAGTTGAGGCTCTTCTCCGTCTTGGCCTCACAATGGTGGAACTTTTCTGACTACACCCCGACACACAATGAACACTTATAATGTCTAAGTTCCCTTAACTAATAACCACTATGCAATTTCACCGCAGCATTGAACCGCACTCTTTGTTTGTTTAAAAAGGATGCACTTACATATGACACAGCTAACCCTTGCTCCAATCGAGACTGAAGGCACTTCTTGTACATCACTTTGGACAAATGATACATACATACATTTCTTTAGGGCTTCAACATCACAAGTCTTACTCTATATATTTTCTATGTATTACTTGTTCTTATTTTCTCATCATTTATTTCATTCAAGTGCTGTAATATAACATATTTCCTTGAGCATTAAAATGTCAAAATGATTTACACATACACTATACAGTATGAGTAAAAGGCCATAAATCAATAATTAAATTACATTCATGACCTTTCCGACTAACATTCCTTTAAGAACATGATATTTACTTAAATAATCAGTGTGTTCGTGACTTGCTTAAATGACAAATAAAATCTTGATATAAATACAGTAATAATATGGTCTTGGCACTTAAAGTAAAAAACATACATCAAAATGGTTCATGAGAAGGTTTCTTCCTCACCACTAATGTAACAGTCAGTTCTGAGTGTGCTGTTCTCAGCTGCTATTGAAGTGTGAGACTGATCCCTCACTCCTCCGGCTTTACAAGGAATTACAGTTGCTGTATTTTTGGTACTTGGCTACTGAGACAAATTACATTCAAGAGCAAGAAACCAAACTGAACACAGGAAACTGGATCCAGGGGATCTTATTTGTCCTCAGTGGACCTCAAACAGTGTAACCTGACCTCAGGGGAGGGATATATGGCGTAAAGATAAATGGATAGAAAAATGGATGATGGATATACAGTACATGGAAAACATGTGTCGCTCTACATTAGCTTTTCTCTGGTTTTTAATTGGTTTTATGTATGTCTGTACTTGTGAGTGTGTGATGACTGTTATGTGTGTGTGTGTGTGTGTCTCTGTGTGTGTGTGTGTGTGTGTGTGGGTGTGTGTGTGTGTGTGTGTGTGTGTGTGTGTGTGTGTGTGTGTGTGTGTGTGTGTGTGTGTGTTAATGCATGCAGGCAAAATCTTGAAGGTGTTAGGGAGAAATTCTCTCATCTAGAGAATCAATCTGATGTAAACACTCAGAGACAGACAGTCAGGCTCCTGGATGCAACTGGTCAGTCTGTAGTCTGCAGTGTGGTGATAACATATAACGTTTTTTGTATGTAGCTGCTGCCCTTATCTACAACATTGTACGTAAGAACGTAAGAAGGTAAGAAGGTTAAATGAATAACTCAAACAAGAATATAGAAGGAATTGATTAATGTTACAGCACACAGACGACAGAGGCAACAGCTACTGTTCTCCTATAATTTTCGGATCATATGACCTTTAGTGTTTCAAGCCAGAGGGTAGCCTGTAATTATTCCCTCAGGGGTGTGTGTCTGTGTGTGTGTCTTTGTGCACGCGCATGCATGCACATACAGTGAATGCCACATGGTTTTAGTTTTCATGAGAAAACACAAACATCCCATTAAGTCTACCCTGAGGCATTCACTTAAATCTAACACTCCACCATATTTTGTCTTTTTAAATGCTGCTAACTTTGCTTCAAAGGTCAGGATCTATTGTATATCTTCTTTGACAGAAAGATGAATCTCCGTTAAATCTGTTTGATCTCCTCTTCATCTTTCTTGCATTCTCCTTAAATGAAAAGTTCAACATGTTCAATTTCTTACTGAGAGTTAGATGAAAGTAGAAAGAAGATGAAAGAAAGAAAGAAGAAAGTGAGTAAGCATATTTTCAAAAATTGTTAATGATTGCTTTAAGATATGTCTTGTAGAAAGTCAACTCCACATGCAGCAGCAGAAAAATAATTTACCCTTCTGCCACTCCACAAGCCAGTATAATTCATGTACAGAATTAAATGCGACTCATTTAGAGTCAACTCAGTTGGAATTTTATGTTAACGGTTAAAGTACCACTGACATGGTGGTGTGACCAGGCATATGATTTGAGGATTGGAGGTTAAGGTTAGTTGGGGTGACAAAAATCTCTCGATAGACAGCTAAAGGCCTGCATATGACATTTCACTTGTCTTAAACACCATATGCTATTCCACTAGCCACTGATCTTTTCCTCTCTTGTTCTGTGCTCTTCTGACTGTAAAGTGTGACTGAGGGAAAAACAAAATCGCACTCTTACATCTACTTCCTACTCAACACAGACACACATGTTTGTAGGCAAATCCATCATCCCGCTGTCTGTCTGTCACTTGCAATAAGCGCTATCATGCTTCAACTCCCAGCCTGCTATTGACTTTCTCCCATCTAAGCTTATGTTAAGTATTTGGAGGGGGGTTATATCACAGTGCTTTATTTCTTTCCTTTTTGCTCCTAGCTCCCATTTTAATCACGCTATGTCAAAAATATGAGGATTATGAGATTTGTATTGTTTCCACATGAAGCAAACTGGGGGGCTATTTTTTTAGATGTCAAAGTGATTGTCTGTTGAAAACAAAACAACATGCATGCACGCACAAATCAAGACATGCACACACACCTTACACACATACAGTAAATGTAGCTGTACAGAAATAGGGTTCTTAAATACAAGGCAAGGCCCACACTGGGATTTTAGAGGGGAAGATCCCACCAGCAGCAGCAGCAGCAACAGCAGTAGACTCTTGGCTTTGTCCAGCTCTGCTCTCTCAGCACACATCATTAATAACCTCAGAGAATAGGTGAGGAGAACAACTGCTATGCCTTTTGATTTATGGCAGAGACTCTGTATTAAAGAGCGGATCCAAAATTTCACAACACAGGCCCTGACCAGCAATGAGTAAACCACAGTCCCTGATGTGCAAATGTCAAGGTTTGTTTTGAGAGAAGCCATCTTGTTCTGACTTAGAAGATGTAACAAGACACAAACAGAGAGAGAGAGTATGGGTAGGGTGTGGTAACCAGACTGATATAACATCCTTATGTTTTCCATTCGGCTCTTGGAAGGTATTTGTCCCTCCTGCAACTCTCTGTGCCTCTGTCGGTGCTATTTCAAGAGCAGCGTACCTACAGCTAGATCAATACATACCCAGAGCAAACAGTGAGTACTGAGCATATACCCTTCCTGCTGCAGTGCAGAGGGGGGATGAAAGGTGTTCTGGGACATGCTGTTCAAAACTTGCAGGGAGATTCCAGGTTTGGGGAGACTGAGAGGGCCGAGTCAGGTAGAGGTTTTAAAGTTAAACACTATCAGAGTTGTATTTGTTCCCTTCATCCCTCCCTCCAAACTTTTTTACAATCGGAGCAATCGAAGGAGATGGATGAGTGACACTTTAAGATTACCAACCTCAAGGGCAAGATGTAAAAAAGTTTCTTGAGGAAGGAGTAAGGATGATGGAGAGTTTTTTTTTTTTTTTTTTTTTTTTTTAACAGAGCAGGCACAACGTGTTCTCAGCAACATTGTCGGCTCAGCATTAGCATCGACATGCACACGGACGATAGAGGATGTCTGTCATGTCCTCTCTGAGAACCAAGCCAGGCCTGTCAGCTATCTCCCCCATATAAGCTTCTGAGGCTTAAAGTAAGAAAAATAAGAAAGCAAGTGAGAGGGACAGAGAGGGCAAGAGACGGAGAGATGGAAATAGCAAGGCAAAGGCAAAGACAGTGACTGAAGGGTGTGAGCAAAAGAAAAAAAAGAGAATAAAATAATGCAAAAGGCTCAGAGTCATGCAAGAGCCAAGCGATAAAGCCAGTAAATGTAAAAGCATCAGCACAAGTACAAAGTTAAGATTTTTTGTTGCAGCAGCAATATCTCTTTGGGTATGGGTAGGAGGAAACGATAATTCCTGATCACGTCAATTGTTTGGTGGTTCTGGTGGATTTGAAAGCTCAAGAAAGGATCAGATTGAATCCCCTCATCACGCCTTATCGTTTATTCATACATAGAACCACAGTTTGCCCTATATTATCTCTGCGCATAATGAAAGTGCGCCAAATCTGGCTTGGGGATCCAGTTTTCTATCTCCAGCAGTTTCATATTTTTCATCGCATATGGATCCTGGGAGCGTAGAAGCTTGTATTTAATTAGAATTTTTTGATATTATCCTAGCTCCAAGGGGCAGAACACCTGTGAGCTAGATACCAGCTAATAATGCAGCTGAAGAGATGCACAGATATAATGAGTTTAACAATTAAGAGGTATATAATTAGGCTTGCTGAAAATAACACCCCTCTGTCTCTATGAAGCTCCTGGCACTTGATGTAACTGATAATGGATGTAACAGAGGAATACTGATCTTAGAGCACGACACAAATTCATCCATTTCCTTCTTTTATTGCTAATGTTACTATAATGTGTACAATATTTTTAATCCATTTTAGTTATTACAGTCAGCGTTAGTAAAATTGATACTATGTATGCAAATTATTTTGGGCTAAACATGGCTTTCTTTTTCTGATATTTTAACAAAGTCACTGTTAATAGCTGTGCCCTCAAACACATTCATGATAAACAAAACTAAAGACACAGTAAAACAAAAATAAAATATTCCAGCTCTGGATTTTCTTCTTTGTCCCTCAAATTCAAAGTCAACTTTATTGTCAATTTTGCGATATGCAAAGGACTTACAGGATTGAAATGTTTCTCTAAGATCCCAGTGTGTGCGTATACAAGTACTAAACACCACAACAAGGGTTAAAAAAATACTAGGATAAAACCAAATACTAAAAAAGAACTAAGAATAACAAGGCATTAATCAATAACCAAAAAAAACAGTAATGATAACAAGTATAGTGCAAATAGGATAAATATAGTATAAAAAGAGCTGAAAGATGTGCAAACAAGTTCTTCTTTTTTATATCAAAATGCCTCTCTTTACACATTTTTGATGATTCATACAGTATATAAACACTTATCCAAATGTGCAAAATGTGATTTGGAGCAACTAGCTAATCCTACCCATTAAAACATAGCCCCACCTGACTGTTAGCGGCTGCATTGTTGAAGCAGGAAAAGCAATATCACAGTAGAAGGTGTGTTTTTTTAATTTAAAAAAAAAAATTCAATTGGAACAATCACATGACATTTACAAAAGAGCATGGTTGAACTTAATTTAATTATATGTGAGTAGAGGCTATCAGTCCTCTATAGCTCCGTATGCTTTGATTGACAAAGTCTTAAAGTACACTTTAGAGCAATCCAATCAAATCCAATCAAAGGATTTCACTTAAATCCCTCCTGTGACTATGATGGACCTATATATATATATACACCATTTCATTCAGAAATACGTCACACTACATAAGATAAGGATGTTTCATTATCAGTTTTGCTGGGACTTTAAGTAAGGGGAACTGCACTGTATTTCATTCAGTTATAATATTTCAATAAGGGAATACCTATTGATAGCCTTATGATCCATGAAATGGCTTGTTTTGTTTAAAAAGGTATGCACAGAAGCAGGGCTTTAAATTGCATTAAGGTGAACATCTCTACAATCGTATGAAATCTTCATGACAGAGAAAAGAGCCTGTGGGGATTTTGAGTGGAACAACGGTGACCTTTTACCAGGCCACCTCAAAGGCAAGGCTGCTAAATACCTCTCTGGTTCAAGGAACATCCTTACCAGAACACACAATTCTCATATTCCCTGCTGTAAACAGAATGATAGATACTTTGTCAGCACTTTTGTCACATTGTACTTTATTACAAGGTTAGCTGAAATGTCAGCTGCTCTCGCTGTCGTGGCATTCAGTTTTATGGCTACATTGTAGCTTGCACAGAAAATGTCTCTTCCACAGAAAAGGGCTTAACTCAGGGTTTTATCTACATGTACTCAAGAGTGGAGGGATACTACCATAGATTCCTACCATACCCGATAGGGCCAATGTCAAATAAATACAGATTATAACTAAAATTGAGACATATATGGTCAGATTTAGATTTTAGCAAAGCTAACAAGCTCTACTATGTTTCTCCACTAAGATGACTAAGATGATGAAAAATAATTCAATACTTAAAGCTGATAAAAAAAGCTAGTGCGTGGACTTGAGTTGAGATGTTTTTTTGTCAAATTCACTATTTTATTTGTAAATAACATTCTGTCTGTTTAAAAAAAAAAAAAAAAAAAGCACAATTACCTCGTAATTGGTGGTTGATATATTGAGGTGTACTGTATGGCAGGCTTTAAGCACCATTAACCATCTGTATGGATCCACAACTCATTTATGGGTCTTGTTGGCAGAATGCTTTCTATGAGGATAATTTTTCAAGAGCCCTATCAATATCCAATGGCAGGATAAGCTCTGAGGGAAGAGTGGTGAGTGATGAGCGCAGCGCTGTTATCATGCAGGGAAGGCTAATGGGAAAACAGTTCCAGTGCCTGCTCCTGCATTGCACATATGATTACAGATATGCGGTGGGAAGAAAGAGGTTGTGTGAAATGACAGCTGATGACAAGAATATGAATTCTTAAGCTCCAAGCCATGGAATCAGTACCGTAAATACTGTAATCTGCAGCCTGGTAGATTTTCATGGAGCTGTAAAAGATGAAATTGAGTTACAGTGACCTGCCTGTTTCCCTGACGTGGCCTATAGTGTGTGGGTGGATGTGGTGGTGGGTGGAGGAAGACAAGTGCACATGGGGTGGAAGGAGTCAAGGTTTCCCAGAGGGGGGGTTGGATGGTAATGTGGAAACAGGCGTAATTAATCTCCAGATGGGTGAGGGGGCACCGGGCAGCCGAGTGTCTGTGTCATGCCTCTCTGTGCTGGGGTGTTTCGTGATGGCCCCCACACCTTCCTCACCCCGAGCCCCTGGGGCCATCCTTCATTCTTATTTATGAGCTTCCACACAGCCACTCAGCTCTGCTGTGCCACCTCTGCATCGATCCCTCAAGGTCGACAAGGAGCTAAGCTGCTGCTGGTGAGCTGTATGCATGAACAGCTAAAAGGGGGGGGGGGTTGGTGAATGCGTGCGGAGACTGTTGCGGCTTCCGGAAGAATTTTCGTCTGTCCTGTTCAGGAGGGGGTATACCTTTGAGAAGCCATGCAGCAAAACCCCAGGGTGCCACACCCAGTCCTGCTGCAGAACTACAGTACATCAAGGCAAGGTTTCCATGCAGGAAACAGAGACACACCCTGCAGAAAAGTATACATGATTCTATAAATTCTCCTGGAGAGGGATGACTGAAAACCAGGTTCAACGATGTGCTGCAGCTATGTGGCAAGTGACACAGGGAAAACATAAAATAACAAGTCATTCTTATCAAAAGGGATAAAGATAAAAATATCCGACAGTCTTTTATACATAATCTTCATTTTAGTGAAGGGTTATTTTGTCGTTGCAAATTCCAGTAAAGTACAGCAACATCTCAGTACCCGCTAGAATTGCAAATTAGAATTAAAATCATGAATAAAATGTGTCGATTAAGAAAATGCAGAATTTCAACTCATGGATACTTACTTGAATCAAACCATGTGCACAGGCTAGACCTTTGGCCACTTCAGAGCTACTACAGCCTTGAGCCTGTTATGTAACTCAAATGAGTAATTTCCTAAACTTGGATGCTTCTCAGCAATCGCCGCACATGTCTGTCTGGTACATAGTGACTTAGGCAGCAAAGTTTTCAGTTGAGTGTGAGAAAATGTCTGCAGCGTCATCCCTCCTCGAATTGAACTTTGTGGCCTTTGCGCATAACTGAGCAGCTCAAAGTCAGAGGTTAGCAGTGAGGGCAGTAGGATTTGAGCTGCGGGACAATGTCATCGATGTATTGAGGCAGGGATATTCTACAGTAGCTCTGGGAAAGAAACTTCCTGCCTTCCTTTAGGGGTGGACAGGCACTGGGTGGGTGAGTGATGTAGCGCTCATGAAACCCCCGCGGACTAAGGCGCTACATTTCATAGTCTTACTCATATTGCTCCTGAACATCTTCTGTGACTTTCAATCTGTGAGTCACACCTGGCTCCTGCTTTCCGGTTATTTGTCTCTGGCTTTGACTTTCATGGAGAGAGAAGATAATCTGTTCATTGTCAATGGGCCGTCATTGAAATGGGGATGCCTATCACGGCAATGAACACATCTTACAGTACAATAGTAAAATTGTTGAGGGTGTTAGGGTCAAGAAAATGAAAATGATGATGCTAAGTTAAGACATTGGGGAATACTGTATCTATAAAGATGTGTAAATGCTATTATAAACAGCACAGGGTACAAATATTCCTGACTTTTTTTCACCAAATTGAAACGTAACATTACATTTTTTTAAACATATATCCTGCACAGTTTCTTTTCTGTACACAGTGTAGCCATTTCCCGCATTTTCATTTTGTTGCCCACCCTTTTGATTTATGAGATGTCACAACTAGTATTGATAGTTCAATAGAAAACTGTACATTTGGTCATTACTCTTCTGGCTTCTATGAACTGTGTGGAACTGAATTATATTGTGTATTGTACTACGGTTTCTCATATTTCACTGCCTTCATGCACTTGCCTGCTGGTTTGAGTATGTAGGCTCGCATGATGAGAGCTTTATATCAGGCCAAAAATAAATCAAAAATAGGGGCCAGTTTTAGAATATTGACAAGAGTACAGAGAATGAAAGGAGAAAACTATTTGGAGATTAAAAAAAAACAAAAAACCCTAAATTTCTTATTAAGAATTTAAGAAACAGATTATATCATCAAGCTGGTAAGTGTTTTGTTTTCCTTCCATTCATTTTCTTAGGGCACTGTAGCTAACATTTAGTTACAGGTATTGACATGCATGAAACAAGTATAGCTACTTAATAAATTAATTTAATAAGACAGACAATGGAAGCTGTTTCTGCCTCACATAGGTTTTTTTTGTTAGTCATTCATAATGTACTATGCATTTTTCTCCACCAAAAAAACAGCATCGGTCCCCTGATTTAAAATGTTGTAAAGGCTTATTAAAAATGTGTGCGCTGCTCTGATATGGTTGTCATACTGAGCCTAATTAAACTCAGCTAATTTAAGTCATTTCAGAAAATTGCATTACTGTCCTTGGTTCACATTATATGAGGTAGATGAAAAATGCATGACAAAAACATGTGAGAGAAATCATCAACCTTGATACCGCCTCTATTCTTTTTCCATACACCATGGCGCCAATGGACCATGAAGATGCCTCACCGTCACATATTAACATCAGTGGCATGCTAATGATGTGACCATTGCTTTAATTCCATTTGCATCAGGAAAGCTATCTACCAGACACGCAGGCATGAATACCATTAGGGTGCAACTCTTGAAACGCAAGCATGAGGGACAATTTACTATGGAATGACTTTGGTAAGTGACAAGTGTGATGTGAAAAGAGTATTTCCCAATGGAAAATGCAACAGTATGCACTCTGTGTAATTTCAGTGTGCCTCTCTTTGGTAACAGAATATTGGTATGACTGAAAACTGCCATTATGCAATTAAGAAAAATGATATACATCAACAAACACCAAGAAGGAAAGACAAATAAAGGAACACATTGGGTAGTTCGTTGTTTTTGGAGTTTAATGTTAATGCAACCAAATTCAATCATTGCTGTTGCACACCTGTGAAAACACTGGAAGCATGTGATTGCCTATAAGGGGACTGACAACAGTAACAGTTACAAAAAGTGAAATTACATGTCATGTTGAAAATTGACTTAGTCTTAGTAATTCACTGAATTATTTAACCATCTATTTTTTTTTACTTTGTGTGTATTCGTATAAAGATTTGCATCATAATTTGCCTCATAATTTCATATTTAGTTACACAGAGGGATAGTATCATCTCTCTGAACTTTCACCTGCATGATTCAGTATGAGGGGCCGTACAAGCCATATTTCATTCTGGCCCTCTCACATACATACATTCTCCTTTTACATACATATATTTTCACTCTCACACACATACATTCTCCTTTCACATACATATATTTTCCCTCTCACACACATACATTCTCCTTACACATACATATATTTTCACTCTCACACACATACATTCTCCTTGCACATACATATATTTTCACTCACACATACATATATTTTCACTCTCATATTTATACATTTTCATACTATAAGTAATATATGTATGTAAAAGGAAAATGTATGTATGTGAGAGTGAAAATATATTTATGTGAAAGGAGAATGTATGTGTGTGAGAGTGAAAATATATGTATGTGAAAGGAGAATGTATGTGTCTGTGTGAGGGTGAAAATATATGTATGTGTAAGGAGAATGTATGTGTGTGAGAATGAAAATATATGTATATGTAAGGAGAATGTATGTGTGTGAGAGTGAAAATATATGTATGTGTAAGGAGAATGTATGTATGTGAGAGTGAAAATATATGTATGTGAAAGGAGAATGTATGTGTGTGAGAATGAAAATATATGTATATGTAAGGAGAATGTATGTGTGTGAGAGTGAAAATATATGTATGTGTAAGGAGAATGTATGTGTGTGAGAGTGAAAATATATGTATGTGTAAGGAGAATGTATGTGTGTGTGTGAGAGTGAAAATATATGTATGTGAAAGGAGAATGTATGTGTGTGAGAGTGAAAACATATGTATGTGAAAGGAGAATGTATGTGTCTGTGTGAGGGTGAAAATATATGTATGTGTAAGGAGAATGTATGTGTGTGAGAATGAAAATATATGTATATGTAAGGAGAATGTATGTGTGTGAGAGTGAAAATATATGTATGTGTAAGGAGAATGTATGTGTGTGAGAGGGCCAGAATGAATTATGGCTTGTACGGCCCCTCATAATACAGTACTCCTTGTAGAGCTGACCAATTGAGACCTCCAGGGGACACATTGTGAAATACATGACTCCATCCTGTCCATTCATACATAATACTGTCCATGTACACATGTATACAGTTACACCAATATCTTCTCTCAGCACTATTTGACAGGATCACAATATGCCAGCAACCAAAATTGGCTTATGGAACCAATATGGCCTGCACATTGCATAGTGAAAAGGCCGAGCCGAGCTTGAAAAGAGCTTTGTGGGGGAAATTGAAGAATGCTGAGAATAAATATTTGCTCTATAGGATGTGCCGGCCACAGTGTGCTGTGTTGGTGAATAAATGATGAAGAGGAAGAAGGCCCTGTCCTGCTGAGCTTGTCAGCTTTGGACAGCTTTGTGTGTGTGTGTGTGTGTGTGTGTGTGTGTGTGTGTGTGTGTGTGTGTGTGTGTGTGTGTGTGTGTGTGTGTGTGTGTGTGTGTGTGTGTGTGTGTGTGTGTGTGTGTGTGTGTCTGCAGAGCTGACAAGACATTTGGCCCAGTTAGAATTGTATGGGGTATATTTCAATGTCAACATTTTATGGAGACTAATGTTCATATAAATATATTACATATAGTTTTTCAACATACTTGCAAAGAGCAAAATCACATTTTCACACTAAGAGAAGATTCTCCCTACCATTTTACAACAACCAATTTTCTAATCCATAAGCATCTTATTAAGTTTCGATTCTGTATACACTCCTGCATTAAAGCTTCTCTGTGAAATATCAATAATATAAAGATGATTTAATATGAATTAATTCTACAATAAAGACAAAAAAACTGAAATGTGTGAATTACTTATATTTAAAAAACAGAAAAATAAATACATATTTTAATTTCCTTGCTGCATTCCATTAGTAATACTGTTGCTGCTATAAGAAGTCATCTTCCCCATGGGGATAATTGCATCTTAGCACGGTTTGATAATGAGATCAAAACAGACCAGCCAGTTATGCATCTTCTGTGTATAACTCTGTTTTATCTTAATTTGCCTTGCGTGAAGCATGACAAAATATCCTAAACTATGCTGAGGTTGGAATATTCTTATTGGTATATCTTTAAAGTATGGCTCCAAACAAATCAATTGTTCCAGGGCTGGAGTGAAGAATTGATGGCTGTAAATTTGAGGTCATTTCAAAAATGCCTCAATCTGTTCTTCCCTCAAGGTTTTTAATAATTGAAGGCTACATTAGACCCTGTCCTGCTGAGTGTTTGGGTGTGCACATACAAGTATAAGCATGTCTATGTGTTTGACACACATGCTGCAGTGTCTACCAGCATCACTAATGCAGCATGGTAACAGAAGTACTTCTCAAGTGCCTGTCAAGACATTTCTCACTATGATAGGTTATAGCTACTTAAATCCCACACTGTATACACTAAGGCTCTGGAAGCTCATTACTGAATGCTCCACACATAAGCAACAATGCGTCAGAGACTTACAGCAGACACATGATGCTGTGTCACCCATCCGTCATGGATTTAGTCTGTTGCTTCCTCTGCAGCACATAAAGTAAAGATGCCAGGAAGTCAAGGACAACATTGCCGTAATCTCTAATCCAAGGGATACTGATGTTATTTTTTAATGACACCAGTTTGATGATGTCACAGATGCAAAGCTGACATTCATCAAACCACTATGAAGTTTCGAACTCCTAGTGTACAAAAATAGACAGACGTTCAAGGACATCCATGTGGAGTGCTTTGTCACATGCAAGATGCAAGCTTTTGAAGAAACATCAACATACACTCAAAACGTGGTATGAGTGTGTCTGTGCTTGCATACATGCAGTATTGTGATGAGCCATAGAGGTGTCACCTACTACTGCATGTGGATGTGTTCCGCTGTGGTGTTGACAGGGAGAGGGGGGTTAAGGGACAGGAGTAGCGGCAGCGGTCTTTTAGAATGCAGCAGGTGCTGTCAGCCAGTTGTGTTCCCTTTGTCTACCCCTTCATTCTTTCTCTCTTTCTTTCACTGGGCTGCCTGTTTCTTGTTCTCTATCCTCCATTGTGCATGTCTTACTGGCATATCTTGCCCACAAACATGCATCTCTATCCACATGTGTGAATACAGGTGAAGGGAGCCCCATGTGTAGGTTTATAACTCATTTAAATTAACTTGGACATCATGTTTTTTGGGACTTTGAAGAACTATAAAGAGTGAAATCACAGAATAGAGCAAGCTTACTCAGAATACATGCCAGTAAATACTCACATAAAAAAGGAAAAGACTAGCAAACAAAACACGACAAAGTCACTGAGGTTTTCAAGCAGCAACTGTATAATATTACTTCAAGTCTAGCTAGACAGCTGGGAGATTTATGGGACCATGACTTCCAATCAAGCACAGGCATTTTCCATGATGGCTCAATAGATGGAATGCCAGGCTGACCACATGTAACATGCTTAATATCATGAGATAAATGAACAAACATACGTAAGCCTGATTAATCTGCAGTGTCACGCATTTCAGCAAACACGACATACAGGATGCATAATCAGTTTCACATTGTATCTATGTAAATACACTGTAAATATACAACACAAACACACACACACACACAAATTGAGTATGATTTGTTATTAAAACATCTGCATGACAGTAAACAGAAGATATTAAGTTGACAGCTGTCAGTCAGTGTTTTATGCTCCACAAAGGATTAGTATGTGCATTAACAGACACCTAATTACCCTAAAATGCTTTTCATTCAGATTCTATGAATATTTAATGGAACACAGTAATGAAAGTGTGTAGACGTGAATTTCACAGTACAGGGTTGAACAACAAGGCCTGGTAAAATTGCAATTATTAAACTGTGCAGGCCATCGCAGCATGAGGCCTTTTAATGCAAGAGTAATTAAAACTTGGCAAAGTTATTGTCAGCAATAACAATGCAATAGCACTGACTCGCAGTTGAGGAATTTAAAATGTGATGAACATGCAGCTGTTATCATAAATTTGTTTAGTAATTATGCTGGCATAAACACCAATAAAGACTGAAACATCAAAGTGTATGGTAAACACATCATTTATATGCTAAAACCTAGTGCTGCTCAGTGAAGGAGCTCTTGGTTAGCTAACCATGCTAACTCTTAAAGGTAATGATATGTCATTCTATTGAAAATAGTGAAGCAGATGACAACACCCCTCAATGTGAGTCACTAATTAGTGTCTTTTCCTTGAGAATCCCAGAAAAAAAGACATCAAAGGGCTTGTTCCCTGATTTTCAGCTGTGTGTTCACATGCATTGTCCTGGACATGTATTGATCCACTGAGAAATGAAGAGGAAGAAAATCAATAGCTTTTACATGAATGCACAACAAGCAGTTTTAGTGTCATGTACTGTATGTGTGTGTGTTTGTAGGATAAGGGCCGAAAGGCTAAAATGGACAATAGCAGTGAAAAAACACATACCCAAACACATACTGCACTGGGTGTGTAGGTGTGCACGTTCACATGACCACAATCCTGGATGCACACTTATGAGATACCAATCTACATGAAAACAATAACAACATTGGTTGTTAGGGCCAGAACCTGTAACCTGCTCTGGGAGCCATTATATATGTGAGGGTAAGAAAGTTGAGCTGAGCTGGCCAGACTCCACTGGAGAGATTTAAGAGGTCTCTGGATTAAAGCCAGGGATTTCATTTCTCTGGAAAATCAGGGCTGACAGTGGCTTAGGTTCCTGGTGATACTCACATAAAACCATCAAAATGCATCTCTTAGTTTCTGTCTTACACTCTATCTCAACCCATCACTGTTTCCCATCTTCCTTCCTGTCTATGTCTCTTTCTCTTCTCTGAGTGAATTGAAAGACATGCAGAACAATCATGGGCCTTTGACAGATTAGGTCTAAATGATCTGCCATTATAGTTGACAAATGGTCAATCAGGACAGATAGAGGCACAGACAGACAGGCAGACGCCTGTTTAGATCTCAATCTGCAAGTCAATGTGCCTCCATGGCAGAAAGAGCAGATCACCCACACCACCCACTGTGCCCCTCATCAGCTGAAGGTCTTGATAGTTAGTATAGCAGATCACAGGTTGTATGTCTTTCAGGATCTATGAACTAGCTTATCTGTGGCATTAGCTTTATTTTCAATCATAACTATTTTGAAGTGCTTTCTGTCAATAACACATATGACAGCATACATATACAGGTTTGCTGTGCAAAAAATCGGGGTCATCATGTTACTTTACCTGGCTTGTCTGTCCGTTTACTGTTATTGTATGACAACACATTTCAGTTCAAGAAGGCCACTTTATGTACCCAGAATAGAACATTTATGTATCTTTAGGATGTTGAAAATGTCTGCTAGCGTTACCAAAGTAGCAGCATCAAAGCTGGCCAGGAACTTTTCAGGCTGAAGTCAAACAAATCGCTTGGCTGTATTACACACTGTTGCTCTTTTGCATGTTTGATTTAATAATGTAAGCATGGCTGGGCTAACCATTAAAACATGCTTCTGAGAAAAATTGCCCTGAGCAATCCCAGATAGATCAGTAGTTGACATTACTGTATGACTATAATGTGTTGCATTGGCATTGATGATGTTGAAGCTTTATTTAAAAGATCTTTCTAATAATAGTACTTATCCAGTCTTCTGTTGTGCCTATAAATAAATAATTCACTTTCTGTGCAGTTGTGAAATACATCAGTGAGAAGCAGCGTGGTATTAGCGGACATATCTGCCACTTTCTGTGACCTGATAATAACACACATTTGCTAGAAGATATGAGCTGTCATTCTCATATTTCAGACACTGAAGGAGGCCAAAGATTACAGTGCCATTTCAAAAGTTCACAGATATGATTGTTATCAGGGCTTAGGATGCCAGAACTGATCAAGAAAACCAGATGATCCACATCAGCTTAATCTGCAGTATGCTGTACCAGCCGTGACCATTCAGGAGCCATTGTAGACATGGATCTTGTACTTCATACAGTACCACATACACAAGTAGGAAATTTGTGTTTCCTTCTCTCATGCAAATTCACGGTCACACACAAAGATAGGAGCCTCAACCTCAGTGTTGAAAGTATTCCTGCATTTTTTTTTATTATACATACACAATTTATTTGTATAGTTACACAACATTTGTACACATTCACAAACCATTTTGCAAACTCAAAAATGAATGACCCTTATTTGCATCCATACTTTTCCAGTCAATTCAGCTTTGGTGAGCTTTCACCAACAAACATGTGCAATCTATCTTAAAGGTGTTAACCATCAAAGGGAACTGAGCCACAGGGAGTCCAAAATGGAGGAAGCTATTGTAGCTTATAAGCTGTGTTCCAACATCCACTTTTATATGACCCAGGTCTGTTAGAGTATAAATTGCTCCACAAAAGAGGAGTGGTTTGCAGACAGTCATGAGACAGGAGTCACTGTACAAATATGTTTTTTGAATAAACTTTGTTCTGTATTACCATGAGATGTGTAGAGCTGGGAAGCCCACACTCACTTGTGGTACGACAGCATGTGCAGAGCCAATTAAGTGACACATCAAAAGCTTTGCTGAGTTGCAGTAATCAGGAGAGAGGTTCAAATCTGCCAGAGAGTGAGGCAGTGACTAATTAAGCTGTGCTGGCATAGCAAGTGGGTGGACAAACATTTCATTGCACTAAATCCTTCTCTCTTTTTAGGTGTAAACTTGTCAAAGTGCTGTGTGTGTGTCTGTGTACACATCTTCCCTTCTGTCATCAGTGTACAATTAATAGCAAACGTGTAATCAATCTGCATGCTTTTAAGAATACTGGGTTTGTCATTCCAGTTATATTAAACACACACACAAGCACGCACACATGCAAGCACGCGCACGCACACACACGCACACACACGCACACACACACACACACACACACACACACACACACACACACACACACACACACACACACACAGCTGTCAGTGGAGGGTGTCTTGCAGCTGGAACAGAGGCTGTCATAGAGACCCAATGTCAAAGCAGAGCTGAAGTCACAGTTGAACCTGAAGGCAAAACCAAAGTCTGCATCAATCCTCCTTCCTCTCTGTTCTCCATCTCTTCATTCTCTCTTTTCTTGTATGATGGCAACATAAAGCTCAGCTCAGACTATCTGTTTTACATCATACATCTTGATTGATTGGTGCCAGTGTCTTTCTACATGATCATTTTAAGAAGCAGTTGGTCTTGTAAGGGATGTGACAGTAAGGACCAGCGGTAAATGTTTGTGGGGGATTGGAGTCTTTTCCTTGTATGACACGTGTCTAGAAACCCATGACCCCCACAGCTCACTGCTTACAGGCACATTAGTCACTAAAGGCACATAAAGCCTGTCTTCCCTCTGCTTTGTCAGCTTGGGGAGTTAAATTACATCATATCTGAATCAGATTATTCTTCTCTGACCTTGTTAATCAAAATCAAATCAACAAGAAGAGCTCAAATAGGTATATCTCAAAGAGGAAGTTATTTACAAGTAAATTGTGGTCCGCACCTGCACAGTTTAGAGAAGCAGGCAGAAGTACTGGCACGGAAGCTAAGCAATATACTGCTGTGAACAGAGCTGGCAGCAAAACATATTTTAGCCACCCAAAAAAATCAGTATCAGTTTAAGTGCATGCTGTATTTAGAATATTTTCACCACTTTACCTTGCAGTTGGTCAGCCCTTTCCTTTGGCACAGCATTTCCTTAGCCACAGAACTTGAGTATTTCTACACATGCAGCGCACTGTATTACGCTGCAAAAGCATTTTGTGACCCAAACAACATCTGGGGCATAATACGGTGTGCAGCAAGCATAGGAATAGGGAAGTTTTACAGTCTAAATATAGCAAGTACTTGAATTGATACTAATTTTTTTTAGGTGGCTAAAATGTGTTGTGCTGCTGGTTTGCTGCTGGCCCCATGCACAGCAGTACACTGTTTAGCTTCCGTGTCAGTACCATCTACTGCAGGTAATACACTGCAGTACCTCATACAACCCCATTAAAAAAATGCAACCTATCCCTTTAATAACATACATTTAGTGTCTCTCATTTACCTGCTTTTGGTGTTTTTTGTAACTCATGAGCACAAAAATATATTTTTGAACCAGTATAAGACAATATTGCTCTTGTTGCAAGTGTTGTATGTATATATTATAGTATGTGTTACTGTCTCATATTATCCGTCCACTATGCACTCTCTTCTTCCAGGATTTATGCTTGGTTGGGATTTTAAATGATCCATTTCACAAAATTCATTTCTGATTTTGAAATATGAATAAAACTGAATATGCAGGAAGCAAATTACTTAAAACTATTTTCATTCATGTATATTATTTCCTTGAAAAGACATTTATTTGTTCACCTACATAACATTAATAGTACTAATTACGAATTATTTCTTTGAACCATTTAATGCAAGACAAGTCATCTGCTGATTTAGCACAAAAAGGCAACTGTTATATTGAGGATTATTTTCAATTATTTTATACATAGATCTACTAAAGCAATACCAGGCAAGCAACTGGCAGTCAGGACTGATTCTTCATGTCTACAGAGTGACTCTATTGGTTTCGCTCTAATAAATAGGTGTAACTCCCTCCAGCCCCCCACATACTGTATATCTGAAAACAGCTTGTCTTGTCGGCTGAGAAATGAAGAAAGCAAGGCTGAGAGACAGAGAGAGAGAGAGAGAGAGAGAGAGAGAGAGAGAGAGAGAGAGAGAGAGAGAGAGAGAGAGAGAGAGAGAGAGAGAGAGAGAGAGAGAGAGAGAGAGAGAGAATGCTCAGACTGCACTCATCAATTTCAGAGAGACAAGGAGAAAAAAGAGATAATAGAGTCACAGAGCTGAACAGAAAAAAGACCTTATAATGAGAAAGAAAAGTAGCACATTTTCTGGGGGACATTGTAATGGACTGCTTTGGGGGTAAATAATTACATTCCCAAATTACTTAAATTTTCCGTAACTAATTTGATACTTTTTCTTCACTTTGGAGAACTCCATCCAGTACTCTGTCTATGAAGGCTTTCTAATACTGTTAAAAAGATGAGGATTAATCTCATAACAATTATGACTCCACAAATTAGATGAGATACACTCAAAATGTAAAACTGAATAAAGGTTAATTTCCAAAAACTCTGTTCTGGATACATGTGTTATAAGCCTAATTGAGCTGTGACATCATCCCACCCCCCTTCACCCATACACACACACAAAGCCACACATGCATCAAAGCAGGTGTGTGAGGGTAGGGGCAGTGTAAGGTCACAACGGTGAATGGACCGAGCAACTGTTGCTGCACTAAATTTTTAAGTAGAAAGCTACTAGGAGAAGGTCACCAAGTCCTTGAACAGGTTTTACAATCCTGATCTAATCCACATGTCTAATGAGGAACAATCAGCTTATACTCTAAAGGCAAGCCCACCTGGACCTGCAGTACGCATTGACACCACTAACAAAAAAAAAGCATGTTGTATAACAGACGAAAAAAAAGAGAATTACTGCTTTATAAAACGTTGCTATAAAACAGTTCAGTGTTCATTGTCTGTTGTTTTTCTGCCTAAGCTTTGCACCAGAATGTTTTTTTTTTGCTGCTAATTTGCTCACTATTTATTCTTCTATCTTAGAGTGTTTTTCTGTATTCTTTAATAATTTCACCCCCTCCCCCTTGGTCACACTTCTTTTTCTGCCGCTCCCTCCCTGCTATTGCTTTGTGCTCCCAGCCCCCCATCAAATCAATCTTACCTTCTTAGCTGTGGGAAGTTTCTCAATTCACGACACCTGCTGTTATGATTAAACGGACATGGGATGCTCTTGTGTGACTTATATCACACATGTATCACACTGTGTGAGTGTGAGTGTGAGTGTGTGTGTGTGTGTGTGTGTGTGTGTGTGTGTGCGGGGGGGGGGGGGGTTTGGACCGGTGCTGGATACACTGCATAATTGGAGTATGATCTGATGTGCAGTTCAGAATTAGCAAGATACAACATATGCTGAATGCGCGGTAGCATTTTACCTACTATCAGGCAGCTTTTCTGCATGTTTTAAAGTGCATGTGTACATGTATTTATGTATGTGGCAATGTATGTGTAAGTCAGTGGGAGTGGGCATGTCTTTAATGCATAAACACAACATGAACATGCCCTGGGTCAAGCTTTAGTCACTTTAAGGCGGCAGGTCAAGCAACTCAAGGTCTACAGACGTGACATATGGGCAGTTGTTTCCAGCATTACATCTTTTACATCACCTCAGATGCTACATCTCAATGTGAATGTGTATGTGCCTAAAAAAGCCAATATGTGGAGTTTCTGTCACTACACACCAATAAATCTTGTAGCTTAATTAGAAATGCAACATGGCTATCGTAGCGTGAGAGTCCGGATGCTTCATGCATAAATGTGCTTTCAGTGAGGAAGTTTCTGTCAGTGTTTCATCTGTGAATCAGACAGAAATAAATTCCCAGTCCATTCCCTGCTGTGTCTATCCAACTCCTCTTTATGTCTGCTTACTTTCACTGCAGCTCTCCCCATCTGGCTGGCTGCCTCATTTTCATTCATTGCATCTCTTTTAATTTGGTTTTCTATCTCCCTCTGTCTTGTTTTTTTTTTCATTTCTTCTCCTGAATCCCTTTGCTTTGTTCACCTTGAGAGTTATTCTATCCTCTCCTCAACCCCTACTTCTTCCTGTGTGAGTGAGTATCTGTTTCAGAGCCAGGAACGCATAGAAATTCAGCTACTGGACAGAACCGAATCATAGATACCCTCCCCCCTGCCTCTCCCTCAATCCCCCTCCTCCTCTTCACAGGGATCTATGTTGTCTCGATAGATGTGAATGAAGGTCATTGTGTAGCTGACTATAAGCCAAACACATTGCTAGTCCTCCTCAGCAATTCAAATACTAGAGCACTACTGTTTTTTCTGCTTAAGCTATGTATACAGCTGCGTAGACAAACAGCATTGACAGTTACTGCAGTAAACTGATACTATGGTGTGTGAGTGTGCATTTGTGCGTGTATGCATATATTTGCATGTAACATGTCATCTGTGTTTGCCTGTGTGGTTTATATGTAGATTGCATAGACCTGTGCTTGCTGGGGGGGGATTATAATTAACAGATTAATGGTTGATGCAGGCAAATTAAAAATGAGCTAGTAGCTACATGATAGCTCTTCCATTATTGATCTGCAGCAAGTAACACCCACTAGGGTATGCAAACTGGCTTAAATGCCTGACGTAGACTCAAAACAAAATTAGGCAAATATTGTAATGGCAGCATATAGGGAACTTTGAGTGGATTGAATCTACACCAGTATCAGCACTGCAAAGTTCTCATTTTCCCTTTCAAATGTGATCATATTACAACAGCAAAAAATAAATCCCCAAGCCCTAGCACAGTGAATAATGCTTGCATTTCTATGCATTACATCGCTTACTGTAAGCCCATGCTCCCTCTCCACTGAGGCTGTTGGACATATCTCCCTTGCCTAATAGGAAAGAAAATTAACAGGGCAAATCAGCCTTAATGAGTCTAAATCCGCTAATAAAGAAACTGAACGCTCAAGATCAGTCAACCAGGCAGTTTTTATTTCACCTTCTCCATCCCAAATGCTCTGAAGTAATGTAAGAGAGGACCTCAGGGAGGACTTAGCAGATACAGTATATGTGTTCATTCACTTTTATAATCCCTCTCATATATCATACATTTCTGCAGAGCATCAAATAGTAAATTCACTCTCTGCAGGATGTATTGTAACTCTGTATTGTTCTGTATGTTCACCATCTTTTCCCAAAGGCCTGTGCAAATACAGGTTTGCTAAAGAAATTTAAGAAGCGCAATATGAAAACTAAATATCAAAGATAGTACATATTTGTCTTTTTTGCCTTCTTGGTTCATGAAATGAATATCTGGTAGGCACCACGTGAAGAGGAACTACAAGCATGTACTGGCACAAAATGGAAATTACTTGTTTACATCTTAAAACCTAATTTAAAAGATAAGATTGTACTGACTATTATAACCTGAATTCAAGTGTTTAGACCCACTTTAGCCTTGCCAGTACATGAGGACCTCACAGAGGTGCATTTCATGCTTGATTAAATCATTACATGATAATAACAAGGCTCTGTATTGATCTGCATTTTGGCAACAGGGTCATATATTGATCTGCCTTTGATTATCATGAGGGTCATTTATTGACAAATTCCAACTGAGATCAATCGGTGCCCTTTAGATTGTTCAATAGAACGCTGCCTCTGCCTGAACCTCCTGCACCTCTTCATCTTAGTTACTGTACAAAAAGGTGGTACTGGTCAGGGTGCTGAAAAAAGCAAGCATGAAGATATGATTTATTGTTTAAAAATGTTTGTACACCAGTACCAAATCCAGAGTTTTGGTACCAATATCTAAGCAATACCTCTTTCAATGACTAATTATAATTTGACAAATGTTTCGACAAAACAGTTAACTCATCCATTAAAAATATGTCTGAATGCATCACTGTTTAATTGTACATTAGAGCAGAACTTCACATTATTAAAATAATTAAAAGATTGGATTTGGATCAGGAAATATCCAATCAAAGAATTAGTAAACAACATAGATAATCTGAACGAGGATTCAATACAAACTTTCCTTCCTTGACACTTTTTCATAGTTGAGTTTATAGACACATTTTGGTGGGCTCTCAAAAAGTATTGAGTTTCAATACTCACCCCTCAATAAGATGGGAGGGAGTTGAAGCACATGTCAATAGCACATGTTAACAGCAAATGTATAAATAATTAAAGCATTGCTCTTCAACCTACAGTCCAGTAGAAAATATCCATGTCTGTGTGTGTGTGTGTGTGTGTGTGTGTGTGTGTGTGTGTGTGTGTGCGTGTGTGTGTGTGTGTGTGTGTGTGTGTGTGTGTGTGTGTGTGTGCACCCAGATGCAGTGTCCCTAATAGGATCCCTGTGGGATTCCTCAGTTGCTTTTTACAGCAAACCTGCACACTGTCAGCAGTCAGCACTGACAGAGTCCGATTCTAAAACTAAAGATGGGACATGCAGTAATACTCTCTTGCTATCTCTCTCTACACACACGAACATGCAAGCTTACATTCAGCACAAATACACAACCATGAGTCATCAAAATGCATCTGTCAGCTTCTACAATAGTGATTTGAGTGTTGAGATGAATCAGGCAGTCATAATTACTGTAGCATGCCAAAATGTGTACAAACTCGTATACCTTATAATTGCATGTGTCTTCCTTCTTGGTTCCCCCAACTTTTGCTACAGTTTATTGTCTTATTTTCATTCTGAGACAAACATGGAAACAGACAGCTATTTAACAAGCTCTCTAATACAGATCTGTTTGTCTGTGTGTGTGTGTCTGTGTGTGTGTGTGTGTGTGTGTGTGTGTGTGTGTGTGTGTGTGTGTGTGTGTGTGTGTGTGTGTGTGTGTGTGTGTGTGTGCGTGCATGCGTGCGTGTGTGTCTGTTTGCTTCCTTGACAGGTAGGACACTGTCAGAAGTTGTTAGACTTTCAAAGCCACTAACCAGTGTTTGTAGCACCAAATTATGCAGCCATGAGGAAAACAACAAAACACAAAGATGACTTATAACTGTACTTAACACTTGTATTTACAATGATACCATTCATACATTTAACCAGCTACTTTAAACTACCTCGTCTGGACCATTTTAGTGTGTAATCGTTGTAGTGTAATAGTGACATTAAATAAAATAGGTCCAGAAAGAGATGTTTTTGTGGGCTGAAAAGGGAATGTAGAATAACCCCCCAGTGCAACATAATGTATCTCACAGCCTGAAAGACTGACTAGTGAATATTGCAAGAAGTAATTAACCAGCTTCTCTCTTTAGCTAATTGGAGATGGGAGTCTGATAGTCATTTCTTGTCATGGCTGCATAGCACAAAAAAAAGATAAAGAATTTTGTGAAAGCATGCAATTCACTTGGACATTTTGGAGGCTAACAGAGGACATCAATATAAAAAGGCATATTAAGAGGACATGACATGATTCCCGTTTTCCTATCAAGTCCTTGTTGCCAGAGATCGATGTCTTTGCCAGCTGGCTTTCATCAACAAATCCGCCTGCCATTGTACAACTGATGTAAAAAAGACATTCATGATAAAAGACCAATTTAACAAATCAATGTTGTTCAATCGAAAATTGAATTAAAGATAAAGGATAAAATCATGTTAACACATCTGTGTGACCAGTGGATAAGCCAAAAAAAAGGTTTCTGGAGTACTGCCAACATGTGCTTACCTACAGTGATGTTTGTTACAGCCACACTGATGTCTTTTAGTTAGTGTTTGCATTAACAATATGTGCGAATCAGAAGCTTAATATTATGTTTTGCAAGTAAAGATGATCCTAGGTAAATCTGCTCCCCTGTATTACACATGGTTAGCATTAAAACATATTAAAAATTAATTGTAGATTTAAAAAAGTTAAACTACAACTCTGTTACTATCTATCTATCTTTCTCTCTCTGATGCTTTGCAGCTGTCATGACACTTTCAACTTCCAAAGACTACCATAAAAAGACTTCATTCTTTACCCAGACATCAAATTTCAGGATTTTCAAATTCAGTCAAATCCATTGACTCATGACTGGTATAGCATTTTACAGCAGCAGCTTTAATTTAAGCATTTTAATCCTTTGAAAATTATGCAAAGCAAAGTCATGGCCATAATAAGAATAAAAACTATTTACGTTTATCATGAAAAATATTTTACATAATTTACAAATACCTACTCTGAAGCCTAATTTTTGAATACTTAATTTAATTTATTGCATACTCTGCATTGTTGACAATATTGTTGACATGTGTTGACATTAAGGCATAATGGTTTGGGTTTGTTCAATTTAGCATATCAATTGATTTGTGTATAAAATTTACCTCTTTTTTAACACTTTTCTAAAATATTTTAAGAACTGCACATGTACCCACCCACACACACATTTCTGTCCTATAAAGAAGGAAAATTGTCAAATGAACATTAAGCGTTACACATAAACTCCCAAATGTAGATCTACACATACCAGATGCAATCCTACAATCATACAAAACATCTATCAGGCCTTTACATGAACAGTCATGAGCTTTCTAAACCGTTAGCTTGTGCATATATTCAAGTGGAATCAAAAAATAAATAATAACAAATAATTAATAGACATACATTCCTGGAGGGGATGATTACAGGCCAACATGTAGCTTAAAACACTACAGTTCATATTATCCAAAAAAATATAGGAGTACAGTAGCTGTTACCTCTGTCATCTTGGTGGAATTAGGAATTTAAGCACATTACATACTCATTACGCAATGCTTTAGATAAGCAATGCAGCTACTCACAAAACATATTAAATGTTATGTTATGTGATCATCACCCAGTGCAGACTGACCAGCTGCATCCATGAGCCTGACTGTCTGTCTCTGGCAGTTTACATCAGATTCTTTCTTGATGACAGAATTACTCCCTAACACCTTCAATCTTTATTTGGTGCCATCCTTCTCTGACTCTGTGTTTATGTGTGTGTGCGTGTGTGTTCACAGCCCAAGGACATCCATGCAACAAATGCACTACTTGTCATATGCCTGAATGTATGTGAGTGTGTGTGCACGTGTGAGTGTTAGCGCATATGTGGTGTGTGCGGCTGTGTGTGTCTGTGACATCCTACCGCCCTTCCAGCATCAGATACATATCCTCAAGGTCACAAATCAGGCCAGGTGGCCATTTGGAAAGATTAAGGACACATTCCTAAAAAAGAGACACCTTTGATTTATCATATCATGCCAGTATCCATGGCAATCTCTGCTATAGAAGGGCAGCAGTGAGAGGCTATGAAGCTGGGCTCTCGGCAGACACCCAAGAGGTATCAGTCACACTCAAAATCTCTCCTAAACTCCTCTACATGGTATACCTCAAAATGACTGTGGTGAATGGAAAGTAGAGGATATGAGGGGGAAATGTGGGAGAGGGAAAGATAAGAGCGAGGGAGGAAGAAGGAAAGAGGGAGAGTGTAAGCGAGACACAGACATTAAACCCCCACTAGTCCCCTCTGACAGATGCTACCTAGGGCAGCATGCCAGGGAGGCACAGTCTTAAGATGACAGGCTCTGCCATAGTGAACAAAATTGATAATGCCATATGGCTAGAGGAGAATAGCTGTGGATTCTAGTCACAAAGCCGTGAACAAGAATTAATCCTTTTGCCGATGTTGTAGGACATGGCCCTGTAAGACTATTTTCATGAAGGAGGGGAGAGGAAAAAAAGGAACAGGAGAAAAAGGTGGAGGAGATGGAGGGAGGAGGGGTATGCTGCAGGAAAGGCCACCATGATGAAACCCCACGCCCTTCCCTCTTCCTCCTTGGGTGCATCCCTCTCATTAAACAAACAGAAACATACTCCGTTCCAATCCACTGACTCTTACGGTTTCCTAGATAGTTACACAAGAGCAGGCATAACAATTTGTGGTGCCTCTAAAATCAGATAAAAAGGTGCTTGTATTTTAAAGGAACAGAAGGTAGGTGGCACTGAGCCAGGATTTATGCTGTCTTAACATCCCTTTTACATACATGCACACACTGCAGAGCAGGGATTTTGTACTGTCACGGTATAAACAGAAGTTTTATAGAGATGGGAATTGTGCAAAATCCAAACAAACTGTTTCCTTTTCCCCAGGTCCAAAGGGGGACCTAAGGAGACAAGGGGAGCCGGTGGGCCTATTCTGTGGCGAGAAGCAATTAATTTGCAATGTGCAGCACCGGGAGCTGGAGGGTTAGACTTAAATGGAGCACAGCCAGCTACAGAGACTAGGCTTAATTGTTTGATTGATTGGCCGCGACTGCAAGGCATATTTCTGAAGCCCCTCTGTGCCGATCAATGAGTCAATGAGCACCTCGCCAAACCTCGCAGCTTCCAGGCCTCGCAATTCAATTAATGTGGAGGCCTTGGTGGCCCCTGCCTGCGATCGTGTTACAACCCAGGAGACAAGCCTCTACTGCTCCCCCTCTTTTTTCCTCAGATAGGAGTTTACTGCGGCAGATACAAGCTAAGGGGTAGGGTGTGTGGACGAGGGGAGAGGGGAGGGTTTAAGAGGAAGAGGCAAAGGGGGCGGGGAGGTTGGCTTTATTAGATTGGTAACAGACACTACATACTGTATCGGACACAAATCGAGTTACCCTCCTAATCTGTCATTTAAACAAATTATCTCGGGTGGTGATGCATCAGCAGTATCGCTCCACTCCAGGGGGTTGAGGTAAGGGGGAGGGATGGACAAATGGAGAGAGGGAGGGGCAGTGATGGAGGACTAAGGCTAATAGAGACACAGGAGGGACTGACACTTTGTCAGGAAAGCAATGGAGGAAGGAAGAGATGGTGAAGGGTGACTGGGGGCAGCACTATAAAATTCAGGTTACAATGAGGTATGTTGTTTATATTCACCTCAGTCCAGATCATGAATAATTCTGCAAAAGACATCCTAAATATTTTAGCTACTGGCAGCTTAAAGTTGTAGTCTGCACGATTTGCATGCAACAAAATGCTAAACTGAATATTTGACAATCCAACGGATACCACAATTTAATGCTAACACATTGTTCATATATTAGTATGGACAAGAAAACAGGTTGAGGGAAGGAGGATGAGTAGACAAGTGCAAAAATATGAATAAATGTAGGAAGTTTAAGAGATCTGTACAATATTCCATTATCTAAAACAGCTGAGTCCATGAAGGAGGGAGAAATTGAAGCTGGACTGGAAGCAATGTGTGCTGTCTTTTAAAATGGCAGAGAGCTTTGACATGATGTTTGGTCCAGGTCAGGGTCAAGGCTGAGCCCACCATTACTGAAGATTGACAGGTTCATTGAGGGAAGACATACAGATAAACAGACCAACAGAGACATGTCAGCGACTTGGGAGCTGCAGTGCAGTATGTTGAATGTGTGACAATACAAACATGAATAGCGTGTGTACTGTGTTGAGAAAACTATAAAAGAATATAATTGTTTAGCTAAAATGCTTTTATGCAAAGAACCAGAGTGTCACACAAAGCTTAAAGAAAAAGAAAAGTATTTGTACTGTTATACAGAAGAAAATGACAACATAACGTAATTACAACAGCTATTTTATGCCTTTGTGTTGAATTGTGCTGTAGTATATATGTTATCTGGTGCAAACTCATTCTGACACCTTCACGTTTTGAACTACTCAGTGATGACTGATGGATGAGCTATACTGTTGTGTGAAATATCCCCTACAAAGGATATGTAGCCGGAAGTGTTCAAGATTAAATAAGAAAAACATATAAAGAAAGTGTGAAAGATCGATTTTTCCCAAAAGTGGCGAAATTCAATTCAATTCCAATTTCTGATTATATTTCCTGTTAATCACATAATTACCTAGTGTATCTCAGAACTAATCACCACACTTAATGGTTTTTTGTTGGGGGCCCCCACAGCTCAATGAAACAGGCGGTGTGACAGTGCTGTGGGTGTAAATTAAAGTGAATTGCAATGTTTCCTACTGGCTGCTGATAGGAGTCATAAATCACTTAATGTACCTTACTACAAAGCCTTTACAAAATACAAACTTGAACATGCTGCATTTGTCAGACTGAATGACATACTAATACTAAATTGAAAATAGCGTCTGTGATTCCATTGACATGCACCAGTGCATTTAACTATCAAAGAATAGTGCCATTCTGAAAATGATCTACATTGTAAGGTTTTCACATCTATGTTTGTTTCTTTACGATAACTCCTGGCTCAATATACAATATGTCAAATAGACTTAAGAATGGTTAATAGAGCTTGCCAAGACCAGAAGGAAATGTGTCCTAATTTGAATAATATGTCAGGAAGTACATGCAATTTGAAAGCTTAATATGAATGATGTTTAACCCTTATGCTTCACTAGGAACATTTTTGGCTTTTTAATTTGCGATTTTTTTGCAATAACTTTGGCTGTATTAATACATACGGCATAACATTTGATAAGGGTGTATATTTTTTGTCCAATTTTGGAAGTTCAACCTCATTTCCTTCAATTCATCTATAATAAATTGTGTAATCTAAAGTGTAAATATGTGTATGCAATCATTGAACAAACCTAAAGGAATAATTTGGTTAAAGAGTCAATGATATTAATGTGACACAATGTCCTGAATATGGCAGGTGAGCTACTTTGTTTGTTTTACAATAATCTATATTGTTTTCTCAGTCAATCCCTTTTACTAAATCCATACCCCAGTGCATTGTGAAAATGCAAACATGAGAAAAACTGCTGATCAGAGAAACACACACACATTACATCACAAAGTGGGGCGGTGTGAGAGCATTGACCAGGAGATCAAGGCAGGTCTCAAAGGCCCACTGCCTCACTTTGACCCTCCAACCTCTGGAGCTTCACTTAAGAGTCTCGCCTCCTCTTTCTCCAGCTCCTACATCTTCTGCCCCTTCAGCTCCCTCTACACCCAGCCGTGGGATGCTGAGTTCACACTATCCAACTCTGCCGACTCAGAGAAGCAAAAGGTCAAGGTGCAAAGGTCAGCTTTAAATCTACGACCCCTACATCTTATGCATGAGGATAGTTTCCTCTACAGAGCTTTGTATTCACTGGTTTTTCATCAACTTTAATTCAAACAGTTCCTTGTACTGTATGTATTTTTCTCAGCAAGAAGCATTTGCTATAACCTAAACTAGAGCCTGTCCACATCCAATACATTTATAAAGATATATACATGCACACACTGATCATATCTAAAATACAAAACACATTTACACCAATGACTCATACTTATTTTAAATTTACTGTAGTACATTAGTGAATAAAAATGTAGTATATAAAGTGAGATTTTCAAGTTTTCTGCTTTGAAATGGATTAATACCCATCTACTTTCTATATGATGGAGCAATGTGCTGCAATGTCCTTGTATAATAAGCAGCTGCACCTGGGAGAGCTGTCCTCATTAGGGCTCATCATACAGTGCACATTTACACACACACACACACACACACACACACACACACAAAAAGACACATAGTTGGCTGCAAGTACGCTTTAAGTGTTTAGCCATGTTTCTCAGGTTCCTCTGAGTCACAATTAGGCACTTGGACAGCAGGCACACAGTACAGAAACAAACACACCAATCCACTCGTACGTTACCTCTCCCTAGAATTAGACTTACTTACTTACAACTGGTCTTCAGATTAGTTTCTTAACCCAAGGTCACTAAACGGGAGTAATGGGCCATAAAGATGGCAAAATTATACAAATAATTCCACAGTTACAAGGACAAGTTTATGTGCACATTTGTGTATATGAAACAGTATCAAAAATGAAGCTACTACCAACATAAACCTTCAGTCACATATAGTATAATTCCTTTAACTGATGATTAACAGAGCATGTGTACATGTATCTACAACTCATTCTACTGAACTCCATCCACCACCCTGAACCTGACTACAAAGTAGTACTAAACTGATGAGTAATAGCAGGCACATGGATACGCAGTAGCATGAGTCACATCTTTTCATTGTGAATTTTACTCACACTCATTTCCAGTAACACAGGGGTCATTATTAATGAAAGTCAAAGGTTGAACCAGTTACGTCAACTACAGACGTCAATCTAGTTTATTCTTTACTGTAGAAGACTCTTACCAGCGCCAGGTTTACCAAAGACACCCAACAGCGCATTAAAATCTCTGTTCACTGATAATAGAGCAAAACAGATTATTTTTCTTAAGATATGTGAAGCTGGGAACTCATTTTTTTCTGGCAGTAAGGGTGCAAGCACTCAAAAATAATCAGCTCCACAGCCAGAGCAATAGACATTAACTCGTGCACATTAATACAGAGATTTCATTTTCTCCTAATTGCTTCTGTGCACTGAATAAGTGAGTAGCTTTTTAGGCATGCTGTGGCAGAGCACATCTAGACTCCGAATGTGACATTCAATTTCTTTTAATGCGTCAAGTGGGTAAAAAAAACAACTGTGGTGAATAAAGTTGGGATTCATTATAGCACACAGAAATTAATCTAGAGTGAAAATGTATGTGTTTGATGTAGGAGGACTTGTTGTCTTAGTCCTATGGTTAGTATGTGTGTGTGTGCAAATGTGCATGAGCGTGTGTGCTCCTATGAAAGTCTGTCTCAGCCCAAGTGGCTGTTGAAATATGAATGCATGCTTTAACTGCCCTGCTATCCTACCTGCAGAGCTTCTGCAGTCACTGTCTTATGGCAATGAGCAGTGACAAGGGAATTCAGGGGGAATGGGTCTGCTTCAAAAGCCATTTCTACTGCCACTAATTGTCTGTCATCCCAAGCTGATAGGCAGCAGGACACTGACAGACAGCACTGATCACAGAGTTGGGGCACAATTGAATTCAGTAAAAAGGAGCCCGTCTAAATGCCTGAGCTAAGGCACACTCAGGGTTGCATTATGGAAGATTTTTATGTTAGACCACATCTACCTCAAGCTAATTATCAGCCTAAATCACAAAATAGTACTATAAGTGAAGTGTCCCATCCCACCACCTAATATATCAAGTGTAAATTAATTTTATGTGCCCCAAATATACTTTAGGTGTCAGTATGGACACTTAACTGGTTGAAGTAAGTGACCTCAGAGAGAAATCCAAACTAAACAGCAAAAATCAAATACCTTTCCTTTTTGGTATATTTTAGATTAACCCAATCACAGAGCAGCATGATGAACATGAGGTGTACTGTTCACAGACATCTAAAGTTGAAACAACTATTCAAATAGTTGATTTGTTAAATCACAGAAAATCAATTGGCAACTATTTTAATATTTGCTTGAAAGTCTTTTTCTGGTACCAGCTTGCCCAATGTGAAGATTTATCAGTTGAATAAAACAAACAATTTCTCTACTTTCCCAAGAGTTACAAATTAATTGAGGAAATAACAAATTATAAATATAAATTATAAATATAAATTGATGAAAATAATTAATAAAATGGCATTTGGAGTCACTGACTGCAGCTTGTAGGTTTTTTGTCCTGTTCTGTCTACAGACATTTTTGTTGCACCCTTTAAATATGTGAAGACAAGTGACACTATACCACATATGTTCTCACATAGTTTGTTGTCCTGTCATTCCCACTCCGTCCTTCCACCCTCTGTAGTGTATGTAATTCCAGATATAGAAGACAGAATGCTCTTTATGGCATTTAAATTAACTCTAAAGCCCCAAAGTCAATGTTATATTTACCTCACTGACGCATGGTGGGCATTGGATGACACAAATTCACCTGCTGTGCTGGCATGAGGCCTAGCTGAGGTGTGAGAGCGATACTGAACAAAAGGATAATGCAGAATGGAAAACACCTGTCTAGCTTGCTTACACAAACCACAGGAGGCTGCATCAACACTGAGAGGCACTCAGGTCAGTGTACTGTATGTTGGCTTAAAATACTGCAAACATGTCCAATGATAGCAGGTTGATGATGTGAGAAGATCGCTGTGTGTGAAAAATGTAATAAATGAATATCATGAATAATTCTCTTTGCAATTTTTTTTTAGTTTTTTTGTTCATTTTTTATTGCTTAGTCTCTATCTGTCTGTTTCTTTTCATCTCTTGTTTTATCTGTCTCTCTGTAGGAGTGTACTCATGCTGAGACAGGAGCATTGTGTTTCTCTTTCCTTGTCTTTGAGGATCTATTGGCCAGGCAGACCCACCTACTCAGCTGACCCAGTCCAATCCAGATCCTGAAAGCACGGGGGCTATTTAAACTACCACTGGATGACAGGCCACCCTCCCTTTGTCTGGGAGTAGACCATTGCTGTTGTTTCAGCTGCATTGCAGTCATCCTGAACACATCCATATTTCACTGGGGAAAAGAAGATAGATCGAAGAAGAAAAGGCAGCTGAGGACAACGCCAGAGCTGTGAAAAAAAGAGAGAGGCAAGGAAGTACTGCAACAAGACAACAAAACGTATCAAGAAAAAGAAAATGGATAAATAAGCAAACCTAATTTAAGGGTTTTTGACAGCCCTTATATGTTTCTGACTCATTGGTGCAAAATAAAAAGGAGAGGCTACCAAAAGGTCGCACTAACATGTTGCTCAAATCCAATCAACCCAACAATTCAAGGACACAACTTACTCATTAACCCTCCTTTTCATTAGATATAGCCTGGACACCTCCCTATTACTATTCATGACATTCAGGATGCAGACTTGCACAAATTACAATCCTGTGGCCCATCAGTGCAGCAGACAGCAGGCAGTAACTTACTGTATTTCTGAGTGTTGAGCTGCAGCAGGTAACTCATTTTCCTGACACCCATTGCAAGGGAATTAAATAAGATAGACCTGAAATTGTCAGACAGTTGACCTATAAATCCACAAGTGGGCCACTAGTGCCAATGGAAATGGACAGACAGAGGTAGGATTTTTAAAAAAGAGGTCCAAAGAAAGGCAGGAGAAATAGGAAGTGACAGAAGATGGGGAAAAACAGATAGACACATATAAGAATATTAGGTGTTTTTTCCCTTCAACCATCAGGCAGGGCAAACACAACCTGACGGTGAGATATGACATATGGGTGTGTCCTGTTCAGCCCACTTTCCCCCCAGCAGTTCCTGTGAATGTCTGGTCAGCCTGGCCCTAATCCTCCCTCTGAGACTGACACCATTCCTGCCCCCCTGAGCTGACAGGATTCTATTTTTTTTTTTTTTTTTTTTACCTCCTCTGTACTTTTACATGATAATAGGTTAAAAGAAGGACACGTAAAGAAGATCATTTTTCATGCAGATAAAAAGCTTTCATTCTTTTGACAATCACTGCAGAGATTTACTACAGCCAGGAGCCACAGATAGATGAAGGAAAAATGAGTGAAAGAGGCAAACAAAATGTGGATTGACAGCAGAAAAGCATGATGAAACAAGTGATTTCTGATGCTGTGAGCAAGTATTGAAACAGACTGCAAGACGCAAATAACACTGGGCTTATCTGTGAATGTGATTAAAAAGCGACTGTTGGGACACATAATGTTTAACCTACATACCCTATCGCTAGCGATTCCCACCGAGAAAGTCCCTCTTATCTGCTAATAGACCTTGGTAATCCCTCAAACACGCATGTACTGTACATTGGCAGCTTTTAATGAATACTGAATGAGAGATGAATCCTGCTAGAAACCAATGGATTGCTTAAACTATATTGAACTACTGCATAGAGGGTCCAGCTGTTTAACTCAATGTTGAGTTTTCAAGCTAAAACATATAATACAGTCAATACTACCGCATCCTTGAGAACAGTTCAATCTGATTTTTGAGAATTAAATATAGTACAGAGGTTTCCCATAAACTGTCCCTTACAAAGACAGATAACAGGCAAAATGTTGATTTTACTACGAATTATCAGCAAGGATCAACAGCTGGATGAATAATCCAGGGCTTGATGCCAATTACTGAGTCTGAAGATGAATATTTACTGCCTCTGTGATTCAATAGAAAACACTGGGGGAATTTTGAAACTTTCCCTTTAAAAACACATATGTTACATCATACTTTACAAACTCTCACAAAATAAAATTTGCGCCAATCAGTTACTTGTAATGTGGAGGAAAAGTGGGAAAGTTCAGGCTCCAGGGGATTTGGGCAGAAAATCGGAGTGCAGAGAGGGAGAGATTGTAGACGACCAGTAGTGGAGATCAGCAGTGTGACCATATCCAGAAAATTAGATTAACTGAATTAGAGGGATTAGATTGACTACAGCTGGATTGGACCTGATGCCTCTAAGAAAATATAAAGATAGAGCAAGAGAGGGAGCACAGCACACTAGAGAGGGGGAACAAAGAAAGGAGGATAGCCGGAAGAGTAAGATATAAATAAGTTTCTTTGGGAGTTGGGTGGAAAAGTCGTATTGCGGTAGTGAGAGGAGCAGAAGGAGAAGGCAGATCAGCAGATTTAGGTACCCTGGGTAACTTTTAGGGGCTGGCACTGAAGTGAGCAGCTGACGCTGTCACGGCTGCTAAAGGTTCAGTTGGGTTCTTCTGCTCAACAGGACTCAGCTTGAGCTGCAGTGCCCCTCAGTGGTTGAGTATGGGCATACAGGCTGAACCTCAGAGCATGTCTACAGAGGAGACATGAGGGCATGAAAAGGACAAGAAAATTAAACAAATTACTTATATCATCTCTTGGTTCAAAACCCCAAAGCTATGAAGTAATTATTTCATTCTTAAAAGATAAAATCGTATTGTTTCACGTGTGGATTTTGATACTTTTGGTTTTTTTTGGCAGTTGATTGCCTTTCTCCTTTGATATTATTTGACTTGTTTAGTCCTCCACCAGCGTGACACAGGTACCCTCTTTATTTGCTCTAGGACATGATGAAGCCATTACCAGATCATTAACCTGGACAGAACTTGTATTATGTTTGAATAACAGGTTAGGTGTGTGTGTGTGTGTGTGTCTGTGTGTGTGTGTGTGTGTGTGTGTGTGTGTGTGTGTGTGTGTGTGTGTGTGTGTGTGTGTGTGTGTGTGCGTGTGTGCGCGCGTGTGTGTGTGTGTGTGTGTGTGACTGTCTTGTTGTGTGAGAATGTGCAGCAGTGAAAGACAGAGCTCTAAGCAGGGGAGATGAAGCCTAAATCAATATGATTAATTCATGTTAATTGCTGCCCCCTGGTGTCAGTGCCGCGGCTGTCGTTACTTTGCTGATACACACGGTTTATGGCGCTGCCTCTTTGCCCAGAAGATAAATCTCCCAAGTCAATAGAGAGACAGATACAAATTCCTGATGCTTCATAGCTTCACACTGCGGTTACCTCTGGCCCAGACACAGCAAAAAACTATTCTTACAATAACTCGCCCTTCTACCCCCCCAGTCCTCTTGTGGAATCTGAAGAATATTAACAAGGCTGTGAAGATGTATCATAGATAAACAGGAAGTGACAGATTTTGTTATGAATTCTCCCCCTGCATATTCAACCGTGATTTAGAGGCTTCACACAGCCTGCACTGCAAAATTGTAGGGTGTTGTCTGCATACTGATGTCCTGCTCAATCAGTTGTGTATCCAGGTAAATTAAAACACATACATCCTAGGAAATCTGCATCTCATTATTTTGTTTTGGATTTAAAAGTTGTAATGCGATTAATTCATTAAGTATAAAGTCATTCTGCAACATAATTTAGGTGTAGAATACACAAATGCAACGGGATGTTTTTCACATTAAAAATTAAACACAACTTATTTGGAAAATAAAAACCCAGTTGTAGCCTCAGCCTTTTCACCAGGTACTGCACATGTGGCCTAAAACAGAGGGAATGACCAATCAAATATCCTCAATTTCACTTGAGTGACCACCGAAGGGATATTTTGTGGCCTATTCCTAGAGTTAGTCAAACAACACAAGGTTAGGGACAAGTTTCAGCTGAAGTTGGGTATTTTGGACAATAATAAATGCATTTTGCAAGCATTAAATGGCCTGTACAAGAGTTGACACACAATCCTATATAACAATGCCTGAAATTATTTATATAAAAAGAGAATAAAAGTGGACCTAATACTGAGCCCTGTGGTACACCCTTATCAACAGATATAATATTAGAACATAGACCACCATATCTAATGCATTAAGACCTATTACTAAGGTGGTTTGAGAACAAAGCAACTGCTTGCTCTGAGAGTCCATGAGTTGAGAAATCTAAAGGATCAGCCTCCTTCGATTTTTAGAGTTAAAAAATACTATTCTTCACAAAATATACATATTAAAGGCTTCCTCAGCTCAGAGATTGATGTGAAGAGAGACATACTGAAACTGATAGGTAAGGATGATTAATGGCCTGTAATCAGTCAAAGGTAGTGACATGAATTTGAGGTGCATGGTGTACATGTGAAGCTGATTACTTGGTCGCATCATCATTCAGGCATTTAGCTTAGTTTTAAAACCACTTCCACTTCTGAAACAAATGTCTCATTTATCAAAAACAAAGTCAAGTTATGGCTGTATGGCTAATATGGACAAGAGGAATGATTAAATTTACCATCATCCTTTAAACATAGATTACATGAAGCCTGTGTGTGTTGTATCAATAGAGGCTTCTAAAAATCCATACTTTCCTTTTACAGTTATGTTGTTCATAAAGGATGCCAACTTAAATTCACTGAAACCTGTTATGGCGAACTAAGGGACCCAAGCGCAGGACATCAAGACAGGGGAAGATTTGAAGAATTTATTCACAAAATGCAATGTGTGAGGATGGGGGGCAGTCACCAGGGGAAATAACTGGGCACAAGGAAGGAGAAGTAAGTACAACTTATCGAATAACATGAACACAAGAGCTACAATACCACTGTGGCAAGTACATCAATCTGGCAATGTGTGGTTGAAGATCCGGGGTATATATGCACTGCAGGTGAGTATGATTGACTGGGAGTGGAATGTGACACAGGTGAATGGAGGCGGGAGCCAGCAACCAGAGAGAGAAGGATCTGCCCACACCAAAAGCCTGACACAAAACAGAGAATGACAAGGACACAGAAACATGGGGGAAGGGGAAACACAAGAACACACTAGGAAATGCTAGATGTGGAGGGAGCATCCATGACAGAAACCCCATTTTGTCTCAAATTATATGGAAATAAAATTATTTCTAACACAAAATAAGGTTGTTGTTTGTTTTTTTAAAGGACTTAATAGGTTTTTGTTTCTGTTTTAACTTACACCAGAATTTGATCTCTTATTTTATAAATGAGATTCTGGGCCATTTTGTACTGCTATTCTCAGCAATGGTACAGATATCTATTTGAATTTCTCACTGATGCTATCAGATAAAAAAGCATGCAAAGAAACATTAAAATGCAATAGACACTTGCAGCATCCCATAAGACAACTAAGGTTTGTACCTTTGAGTGAGAAACAGCTGTATGTTTCTGCACTAAACTAGAGAAACTGCTTGATACACTGTACCTCTTTGAAAGGGGCTGACTGATTCACTTCATCCATGTCACTGGGTGAGAGCTTTGAGTGCTCCCAGAAGAAGGAAAGATTGCATGCCACTGCTTGTTTGTAGCTAATCTGTTTCTTCAGTCAAGTCAATATTGTAACAGCTGGATACACTAGAGGAGTGAGATGCTGGATCAATGATGATACCACATCATACCATGAGACTCATGCACACACACAATGGCGCTTAGATACAAAAACATTTTTTCTATAATGTATGTCTCAAGGCTTGAAATGCATCAAGAGACATCAAGCTGGAATGAATACCTGCCTTACAGTTGCTGCAGTAATGCACTGTTAATTTCAAAGAAACAGTAAACATCCCTAATGTTTTGGACCTTTATAACAACAATAATCCTGCGCACAATGTATTGTGAACATAAATGGTATAAAAGGTCCACAAGGAAGTGGGTCACTGCAGATCTTTTTCCTCCACCCCCATTTGTCTTGTAAAACTAGTCTCATTTCCAGCAGAAGCTTAAGGTGGTATTTATACTGTAAAAATAGCAGATGCTTCTCTATGCCTTTTCCTTCAACTATAAAATATCCATTTAAAAAAATAAAAAAAAACAACAAATTAGATTGGGTGTCTTTTGCTAACCCACTATAGAATTACACATTACTCTACACAAAAATAGGCACAAAACCACTCAGTGTTTAAAAGTCAGAAGTCAAAAGTCTTCTACAATAAGATGACCATACTAGAAAAGTTTAAGTGTGAGAGAGAAGTTTGTGAGGTAGATATACATTTGAAGATAATGAATAATGATTGCAGCATGGCTGACATTGCACTCCACGGGAACTCAAAGGTAGAGGGGAGAATGGGTAGGATGGACGGCCCAATTTAGAGCAAGCAGCTGTTCTGCACATTGCATCACTATACATCTGCCAAGTCACTGTAGGTAGGGGGCTGAGGTGACTTCCCAAGCTTCAGTCCCCACTCCTTCCTGACGTAAATTTCAGATTCTTCCTGTAAACACACTTGATTCACACACACAAGCACAACTGGATAGTCCCTTGCAATAATTAACAGGCCTGGACCCTGTTTCCCAGAAACATCTTACAGATAATGTGACCTTAGTTTCATTTTAAGACTGCAGGGTAAGATCATCTTAGCCTTAAGATGCTTTTGGGAAGCAGGGCTTAGACTGCAGTGCTATTGGTATGGAAGGTATGGACTCCTCCCTCCTCATTCAGTTCAGGAAGCTGCATCACATGTGCTGATTCAGTGCCTGTCTGTGAGATGTACCTTTTCCCTGTTGGTGCCATGTGACTACACATAGCTCAGCTCACTCAAGGTACTGCTTAAGGTTAGGCAGTGGTCTTGGCCAAGCTGCTATACCCTATGTCTGTTTTTAGCAGTTTTTGCTAACCTTCAAGCATACATGAAGCTCAGCAAAGCAGCAATTGAGGAGTGATGGCACCAAAGTCACTACTGGCAGAAAGCATCTCATATATAGTTACAGCAGCAGCAAAGGGAAGTGTTAGCACCAGTAATAAAGCAGTTTGTGAATCAGCAAACGTATACAAATCAATAGCATAAAAACCTACTATTAGCACCACAATGCACATGCCAAACAACAGCTTAAGCAGAGTAAGGACAGCCACTACACTATTAATACCCATGAAAACACAAAATGTAGAGAAATGTGAGTTGAGAGTTGCCAATAGATGCCATGTCATCAACCACAAGCAGATGTACAGGAGATAAGCTGCATGTGCCAGCAGACACATAATATTCACATGTTGACATTGGCAAGCACAAACACACAACCTCAACTGAACCAAGATCTGATTCATGATTCTTGTGTTAGCCTGAACTGATAATGGGTTTGACTGGTTAACAAACTGAGTCATGGAATATTGGCGGCACCAGTAGGGACTGGCTGATGGCAGACTGTTGGCAGGTAAGCTTGCTTATGAAACGTTATATGAGCAGTAGCAGCAGCAAGTGTTTGATGCAGTGACACAGCTGAGGTAGCAATTAAGCAGGGCACTGTGGAAGTCAGTTGTGGAAGAAAATACTCAGAGGAGTCATCCTGGAATGGTCAATTTGCTCATTTCTTATTTATTAGTTAGTTAGTTATTGGGGTATGACTAACTCTTTTTTTAATGTGGAATTCCCTGTTAAATGAACTGTAGCCTCAAATACAGTTAGACTGACTACTGTATCTGTACTGTACTTAACTTCTGTATTGTTAGTTTTTAGCACTTTCATGTGGTGGAAATAGTTTGTAAAAGTTATGTCTAGAAACATTGCTCCGTATCCCACTTTCCAGAATACCTTGGGCACAGATGCAAAATCTTGCTGCAGTTATTAGACTTTCACGTTGGGGTAAAATCCAATCCTGACTAATAGAAGTACTCAAAAATCATTGCAGAGATTTGTATGCGATAAGGAGAAATAGAGGTGCGGTTCCATTTCATTCAGCTTTCTCACCTCTGGGTGTAGTATGTAATTACTCCTGTGGAGCTTTGTGAAGGATGACAGATTAAAAAGGAGTTGCCCGGGGCGGTTGGCCAGCCAGTTAGTTCACTAGGCAGCCACTGAGCCTCTCCGGAGGTCACACCACAGTCCCTGGCAAACAGGTATGTCAACGCTCCTGTCAAGGTGACATCTGCAGACACATTCTCCAGCCACTAAAGTAGCTTTTTAGTGTTCCTTTTGCATATTTTGAGGTACCTGCACTTTATATAATAGTACCATTTTCTTTACTTTATACTTCTAATCTATTACCTTTGTGACAGAGATATTGTAAATTTGACATTTATTCACCAGCTGTAATAAATTGTTAGCATTTCTAAACTAAATGTAATAATATTGATTAAACTACCAACCAGCTCATACAATAGATCAAATTAGCTCCACTTCAACTGGCTTCAACATTAAAGTAATGCTTATATATTAAAGTATCAGAAAAATAGTCTGGCTGTATGGTTTATAATAAAACAGTGACAATGACCATTTTCCTGTATAATGAATACTTTCACTTTACATTTTACACTTTCACTGAACATTGTATTGATACTTCTGTGCCCATAGTTAAGTAAATGGTGGATGCTTGTTCCACCACTGATAATATGTAACATTTTATCTCATAAAAAGAAACTCATCACTGAGAACACTGGCATTTTTTATGATAAAGACAGACATTTTAAAACCTGAAAAACATCTTCTATATTTAAAATATATTTTATTAATTCAAAACAGATGAGTAAAGTATCAAGACTCCTACTGGTGTGTGTTGTTCTCCATCTGCAGGTTGGGAAAACATGTCATGCTTATCTGCCCACTTCCTCTGTCCCTCTGTAACTTAAGCCCCTGTCAAGACATTCACTGTAGCAATTACTAGTATTGAACTGCCCTCAATCAGCCCTTAATTCAAGCCTTCAACCTGCGATCAATGTATACATTAAACCAAAATTACACACTAATAATCAGTTCTTCTAATCAATACAATACTGGGCAATAAACCTACAGCTGACAGAAATGAAGAGTCTTTCTACAAGGCTAGCGCACCCTCCTGTGGTGTGCAGCGGTAGTTTAACTCTGCCTAGTTCACATGTGAAATGTTAAAGGTGCTGATTCTATTACAGTGAACCAGGTTACAGTCTTACAGACAAATAATAATTTCCAGATGTCAAGAAATAAGCCAGGATGTGCATGTAGGGTATGAGGACAGGAGCAGACACTTTGTATTGCCCAGGACATCAGTGTTGCAAGAGCTGAGAGGGAAAGAGCGATGAGAGCTGAACGATTAGAGTTGGGCTATACAAAGGAGTGAGGAATGATTCACAAGACTTGGCAGAGTGAGTAATGGTAGCAGAGTCCTGCACAGGGGCTTTTATGAGGTACTTGCTTCCCCCTCTCCAGCACTAAAAGCTATAGATCATGTATTTCAGCACTGCTTCCGCGCTTACTGCCCTTCTGCCTGTCAGACTGGTCGCCATCATTAATTAGAACATTAAAATACCATTAAGAGGAGGCAGGGAGGGGAAGATAACATAGATGTTTTGATAAGATTTATTCATGCTTACTTGACTCTGTTGTACCTTCAGTATGTAGGCCTTTATCAATGATCAGGCTCACCAGTTTATTCTCTCCTTTTCTAACAATGAGTGAATTCACAGTTAAGGTCTTCTGATACAAATATGGAGACATGAATATTTGTTACAAAAATGTATTATCTATACTGTTTGGGTGAATGTACATCACTTTTGGCTAGCATCAATGGGTAGAATTCTTTGGATATGTATATAGTTATCAATGTAATTAACTAATTTAAAAACAAAGCTGTTTTTAAAGGGAAATAGCTGCAAATAATTTAAACATGAACTTAATTTGGCTTGGAGCTTAAAATATTATAAACTGACTTTTTCCACCGACTCATTGACCTCGAAAAAATCTACAGACATGAAAAAAATTCCCAAACTTTGGCTGTTAAAGTTGTTTTATGTTTTAATAGAAAGCCTTTGTTACAAACTGGAAACATGGAGTTTGAAAGACATAGCCATTTACCATATATGGAGGGTGTTTGCTATTGAGAGTTGCATTATGAAAATTGTAGGATCTGGCATTTTGGAGATTGAGCTATACTAGGCACTAAAAGTCAGGATATATAGACCATTCTTGTTTTATATGACTCTTAAGAGTCCCCTAACGTTCTGAAGTGTATAATCAAACAATTAGAAAAACCTTTACAGATTTAAATCATTGCACCACTGAGTATTTGAATGGACTCAGGATAATTTTGGTACATGGGTCATGAAACAGTATATTTGGTCATAAAAGACTTTTGCTGAAGGAGTTTTAAATATTTCTTAATTGATCACAATTCAAAGGCCAGTTTTAGATTTTGCTGTTATCTAATAAAACTCCTTGTATTGAAATATCTGTCCATCAATTTAGGCGTGACACTGGTTCCAATCATTAGTTAGATTCTTTATTTTTTTAATGGTGGGGCTTTGGTTTATATTTCTACTACATATTGTGTCTTTAAAGTAAACCACATGAGGGCAGTCTTCACTGTTGCCTGGACAGAGGATCACATGTGCATATTGAACACTGAACACACACATACATACACACACATCATCATCAAACAAAACTTTCCTGTCATATCAAGCTGCTGTCTTCCATTTTGCCAACACTGCCCTCTGCAGGTGAAACAGAGCAGTCTGGAGTCGTTGTACACACCCTAAATTTGACTGCAGTACAATAACTCTATATTATTGGTCTACATATTTTAGTCAGACAATAAGCAGAGCCAGTCAAAGTTTAAACGGAAATTATAAATCCTGAGGATTAAATAAATAAATAGAAGAAACATCACCAGTATGGGGAAAACAGTTGGAAGAACTACTTGGCTTCGAAGTATGTTTATTACTTTTTAAGTGATATACACATTCCTTGATGGGAAGTTGACAAAACTGAAATATAAAAACTCCATTGCCCCTGCCTGTCAAGACTTCTCTTCTTCTATAGTACAATAATCCAAATACACACACAAAGTACAACTGAATTCAAACATGGTGAAACAAATGTGAGCATGCAGATAGAATTAAACTATTTAAGCAGTTAACTAGTTACCTAGTCATATTTAAATGTGCAATATTTGACCAAAAATTAACTTACTTCAACATATTGATAATGTTATTTCTGCATAACACACTTCTGTATTCTAAAGACACACAATTATATAAAACCAAGTAATTCATTCAGTCATAACCAAAACACTTTCTCTTCATCCTCTGATCCTCTTAGGCAGTGTTACCCTGGGTTGCTACATAAAGCAAGAAAATATTAACACTGATTTACAGACTGAGTTGACATGTTGACAGCAAAAGGCACTAATAAAGAACCACTTTATTTTGATTGTGGATTTCACTTTATTTTACATGTTACAGTGTTAAAGAGAGCTGGAATCAGTGTATAAGCATTGTTGAGGCATTGACTGAGATCATCAGATAGATAAAATGACATAACAAACCTTGAGACTTGTAAGCTTTTCGCAGCTTATTGTTTATGAGTAGGGAACACCCACGAGTAAAACACACAAATACAAGAACAATTATAAAGAACAGCCAACAAAATAAATGTACAACTTCTGATACCATTCTTTGATGAAACTATTAAAGCTGGTTATAAAAATGACACAATAATATAAATTCATTTTTATATATTGTATATACTTTTTTATTAAAACGATAAACATCCAAAGTGTTAGTGAGAGGAATCAAAGCACATTAAGATTTAGGCAACTGGAACGTTTCATTAAGAACTCAACAGTGCTCTGCAATTGTCAGTGCATTGTAAAATTATAAAATTCGGAATACCAAAAAAAGAAAAGAAAAAGAAAATTAGACATCTCCACTGTGAGGATGAGGTCTTGCCAGTGAGGAAGCCAAAGTCACAGTCAGCGAGAGGGCACTGGCAAAAAGTACTACACTGTGCTGCTCCTATTTGAGATATTTTGCCCATTACCTACCAGAATACAGATCATTATAATGACCAACCTAAATTATACTAAAAGCACAAGGTATAACTATTGAGTGATCTGAGTTGAAATACAGCCAGGAGTAATTTCAAAATATCCCATGTTCATGGGACTATTTAGCTCTACAGACATTGATAATAGTGCTAAAGAATTACAGGTTTTGCTTTTTACAATGCAGAAGCTGGTTTACTGAAATGCCCCCCTTTACCATAAATTAATTTTCTGAAAACAAGCTTATTCTCAAAATTCTTCAAGTACACTTACAAAATTGTTAGCAACCTATTCCATGTAGTTTTAGTCTAGCAAAGGAGAAAGAAAACACTTTTGACTAATACTGTTTTGATACATTTGACACATGAAATGATGGACATAACAGACCTAAAGAGTGAAAAGTCCAAACAGTCAAAAGAGAAAAGTTATTTAATTAACTGAAAACAAATATTTGTGGATTTATTGATGTTTAGGGGTAGAGTAGATGTTTTCTCTGTGTTAGAGGCACAGATGTAAGTATTCATTTTGTCTGACATCCCACTCCCCCAAAAATATTGCCAGATTATTTATGTGGGTACAAGCTTAGCTTCAAACAGGAACATCTAAGCTGTCTTTAAGTATGTATTTGTGGTGCACTGAGGGCCTGTCACTCATTAATCATACTGCATAATCACTGCAGTGCTCATAAATAACAGTAAACAATAATATGAGAAACAAGTTATCCCTTGTCTTGGAGTGTTAGCTGATAAATTGTCAGCATGTGTACACTCACATTAGAGTCTGAGTGAAAAGGGGAAGGGTTTAGAGTCACTGTAGTTATAAAAGACAGTCATGGCTGTGGTTTGTAACTGTTTTGGCAAACAGAAACGTGAAACATTCTAGCTATGTTTACCTCTCCTCCTCCCTTCTGCTAGCTGTGTCCCCATCAATAATAACAAGATGCACCGGAATACAATAACCATAAACATTAGATTGTTAACTTTGTTAACAAATAGTACTCATATTAACATTTTTAAAAAGAATAAAATCTGGAATCCTCCTCCTGTACAGCGACTGGCGATTGGCCACCCATAGCCCAGTTGGTTTTGGCAGTGGATTAACACTTGTGCTTCATGGCAAGCTGTAAAATAAATTGGGGTGGGGGTTGCGGGACAATACAGTGAGAAAACCCAACATAGTGGTGCTAATTAAATTTTACATTACCCTACCAGCAAATGCTGGTCAACTTCAGAAACAACAAATAGATGTAATTGATCATCCATTAGTCTTCAATCAAATGCAATAGCAAGCACAATGAATAATAGAATATGAAAATACAGGGTAGAAATTTGACTATTTCAGAAGTGAGCCATTAAGGAGATATTGCTGTTAAGGAGGGTTTATCAAACAGGTGCTGGGAGGCCGCCAGTGGATGTGATGTTTGTATTCAGACAATGACAAAGCACTCTGCAACTTCATTTATCTCATTAACAAGAGTTCTAATGGGCTTGGTTGGAGGCTCGTTAGAAAGATGACCAGGGATACCAATGTAATTCATAGCTACGGAGTGTAGAGATGTGATGACTTAAGACACGCACACACGCACACGCACACGCACGCGCACGCGCACGCGCACGCGCACGCACACGCACACGCACACGCACACGCACGCACGCACGCACACACACACACACACACACACACACACACACACACACACACACACACACACACACACACACACACACACACACACACACACACACACACACTACAGACTGAGTATAGATGATATTGCTACAAAATGCAGAAAACTTAAATCTACATATTGAACAAGTGGGGGCAGTAGAGCAGCATCAAAAAGGAGTGGTCTTGCTTGAAAAAGCTAAATCCGTTGCTGTCACAAACCGAGTCATATTAATAGGATTGCTGAAGTGGACTTAGAGAAAAGGAGACGAGACATTTATCAATCTGTAAGTACACCAAATGCCTTGCAACAGTATGAATTTTAAGAATCATGTGCAAGATAAATCAAAAGTTATAAATCAAATATTATAAAAGATAATGACAGCTAGAGAGAAAAATGATAACTGCTTGCAAATGAATGATTCTTCATGGGGGTTCCACAGTCATTCTCTCCTGAAACCATCAAAGCCAGGGCATTTTACTCTGCTCATCTCAGTTTTTGTACTTCATCACAGTGGGGAAGCTCGTCTGTGAGTAGTAAGGCAGCCATTCAAGTCTCTTCAAATGTCTTTCAATTATATAGTGCTACACTCACTAACACTATATAGCATTATCCCTTGTTCAAAACAGTCATGTTATTAAGTTGTGTATGACTTTACACTAAAGTCATTGACATCCCAGTTAAGATGTCTATCAACGAAGGCTATTTCTCTAACAGCAACAGTGCAGCAGGGCTGCCTACATTTACACAAACAGTTATAGGCTGCAAACCCAAGGGTGTGTATTATACAGAGTGCTATTAGAAAGACAGCTACAGTATGATGAACATTTTCAGGTGCACTCATACAAAGAAAATTGATTTTTTTCTTTTCCTTTGCAGAAAAAAAATCATATTATGCTAATAGCCCCATTAAACAGCATGCAATTAGTTTCTGTGACATACAAGAGGTATGGGATGGATAGGGAATGAGGGAACACTCTGTAGAGCAGTGGTTCCTGGGGATCTGGACATGCACAATGGGTTGTTGGATTAACCAGAGGGGTTGTGAGATGATCAGGCATGATAGGATAAATACACAAAATTGTAAATTGTAAATTGTAAAAAAACTCTTTCTAGAGCCGTAAGGTTAGTCCGTCGACAGAAGATTAATCAGCAGCTATTTTGATAACTGAATAATTATTTTAGTCATTTTTAAGCAAAAATGAAAAAATATGATGGTTTCAGCTCCTCAAATAGGATTTTTTTGTTTTTCTCTCTCGAACATGATGATAAACTGAATATTTTGGGTTCTGAGCTGTAAGACATTAGACATTTGAAGATGAAACATGGATTGTGGGATACTTCAATAGATATTTTTCACTATTTTCTAACATTTACATTATTAAGCAAATTAACTGGACGACAATGCAACATGTCACGAGGGGTTGCAGGGAGTTTGGGAACTACTGTTATAGAGAACTACAAAACAGGGTAAATGAGGAAAGAAGAAAAAACTCTCATCATCCCAGAGCAGAGAGCACCATTGCTGAGAGTGTGGAGTCACAATGAGGCAACTCTTACAACTATCCTCAGGTTTAAGTACAATGTTTGATCTTTTGGCTGAAGACTTTCAAATCAGACATTGAAATTCCATAACATGTGAGGTGGGAATTTCAATGTTGTATTAAAATATGTACATTTATCCCACCTGAGGTTATGGATTGTAATGTATCTAGCTAACATATTGCCTCACCTTGTGTGCTGTCACAGCAAACTGTTCAGCACTGTTCCTCATTTCTGCAGTCCTCTCCTCAGCCCGACCTAATCGCTCCCCACGCTCATTCAGAGCCTGGCTGGCCTTCTGTACAGCACTCGTCACACTGTCTGCAGCTGAATGTAGTATACTGTTACCTGCAGATAAGGATGAAGGTGAGGAAAGCAAACAGAGCAACAGAGCAAAAAGAGGTGAAATAAAACACGAAGAAGAGAAGAGAAAAGACAAGAGGGAAATAAATTATGATTTATTCAAGAAGTAGAATTTGAGATTAGCTGCAACAAATAAACTTGTGACATTCAATGAGTGTAGTTTAATCAGACCCTGAGCATTAATGTAACTGGTGGACGACAATAACACGAAAAGGAAAATGGCTTTAACTTGGGAAGATGGCCAATGAGTTTTCTTCAAAGATGATTTTCTGCAAGGAAAGATGAAAGTCTAAGTGAAATTAACCTTTTTTAAACTAGAAAGTATGCAACCTCAACACATACAACACCAGATTAAATGTGTTATGGTGACATTCTGCACTGCTTTTCCACAAATCTGAACTTGTGGTGCCAGCTCCATGATTACTTGCCTCTTTTCTAAAGAGTAATAAAGAAAGAATATGTGCTTGGCTGGAAGTGCAGCCCTGGAGACCCAAAAGTGGATATAAGACAGAGAGCACATCTTCGAATAACTGTGGCAGCCCTGCGGATGTTTCCTCTGACAAGCCATTAATCTATTGCATGTCGACAGTGCTGCTACACTATGCTAACACCTAGACTAGGAACAGCCATCTTGCTGCTGCTTTCTCTTTGTCAGCAATACAGTAGCATTGTTCTAGAGGGGAATAATCTGTCATTTTACGTAAATGTATGTGAAAGCACCATGCCAGTTTGGGAAAATATATGCATTAAAGTTGTTGTTTACTGCAAATGTGAACTGCTACCTTTGGTTCCCCAAAAAGAGGACTGTCAGTTTGTGGTAGCAATGCCTTGGCAGATCATTCTTAACTAGAACAACAGAGCAGAACCACAAGGTTCAAAATATGACAAAAAGACTACACTTTATATCAATGCACTCAAAAAAAGTCCATCCACCCACTGAAAAAGAAAAGCTAGATTCAGTTTTCCAAGGCTTACAGTATATCATCAGATATATAATAAATGAGTTTGAAGAGAAAGAACAGACAGAGCAAATCCTGAAGGTACCAGCTGTATTAAGACAAGACATGCCTGATTGTATCTATTCCCGCAGGAAACTGCAATATAGTGAGTGTATGTCCCGTGGCATAAAGGCAGGTAAACTGAGTGACAGATAATTGGGACAGCTCTACTGCAGCAGGTTATAACAGAGCCCAAAAACAGACGGTGGGGCCAGCTGGAATTCCTTCAAAAGAAGTTAACTTGATAAAGTCAAAGCAATTTCTGTAGAGACACACCCGTACCGCAGACACATAGATTAATGTATAGATGCTCATACAGACACCTACACACACATGGAAGAAAGTGGAAACATATGCATCTATACAAAGCCTTCCCAAAGTCAATTTCCCAGAGATTACAGTAAATGAAACACAGATTTCAGGTCACATTACACATGACAAACACACGGGAACCAATGATGAAATGAGCTTCATAATTGTTTAGATTTTTCATTTAGTCCAGTCAAATTATGTATTCAGGACTCACAATATCCACCTTTTTGAAGCAGCTACAATGGGGATGCAGTATTTACTTTTTTGACTAGGATTTATATAGCCATTAGAAAATCAAAGTTAGTGTGCAATGAATAAACATTGCAAATGAGGATTCAGGTTTACAGAGGCTAAAACAAATTCCTGCTCCGTTTTTCTCTGGAAAAAGAATCACTTTCTCTCATAGGCTTTAGAACTTCACTGGAAAGGATAAGACATTTTCACCTCCAGACAGATTCCTCTTAATCCTCTCCTCCTCCGAGGGAGCCCGGGGAGTAATTCTCCCATCATCCCCACCTCTCAACCCCTCCACACCATACACTCAGAAAACACGTCCCTTTATTTGTCTGCACACCATTTTCTTTCGCTGGTGCCTTTCTTCTCCATTCTCAGAGATCAGTGGCAGGCTGCAGCGTGGGCTCCCCCAGTGGAGAATGTAATTACAGAGAAGGCAGGGTGGAGACATTCTGGAGAGCTTGTGAAGGGGCTGAAGCATCGGGAGCTGAATGAAACATCTGTAGGAGTAGATTATGTTATGTTGTGCTGTGATTCAAACTCTGAGCATTAGTGTCTCTTAACTCAAACTGGGAGCTGATCAGCCATCACTGTCAACTGTGAGGATAAGATTGTTTCTTTTATGTTGCTATAGACATTCGCTGGTATTAATATGGTCTGCATTTTTAATGAGGCAGAGGTTGACTTTTCACCTGTTTGACACTGATAAGCCCTTAGTGATGGCTATGTAAACTTAAATTGTTGATAGAGAATGATCTATAGTACGAGGTCGAACCTAGTACATCCATTACACTCCTCTCTCAACAATGCAGAGGGAATTTTGTTGGAGACTGAACAAAAAGGCAAGTTTTGTTTTCAACAAAATATTCCAAAAAAAATAGGAACCATGAGCACAAACATAACAAGGAAGGGGAACTCCTCCTCTTCCAGTATTTCTGTAGATGTAGATTACAGGCCACACTGCTGTGGCGCTAAGAAAATAAGCTGATGGTTATCAACAGGAACATGTCGAATTCACTTCACAAGATGCTGACAGCCAAGTCACATTTACCCTCGAAGCATATGGGATTGAACATATTGGATGGTTGACTTCAAGAAAAAAACACAAAAACAATTGCGCAAACAATACATGCAACAGTGCTTTTAATATTTTCACTCTGGCAGCGTACATGATCATATCATCACTGTGCAAGAATAATGCTGTGGGGAGCAATATGTGTGGGTGTTACAAGGGAAAGGGTGTTTTACAAGAAATTCTTTTAAGTATTATCGAGCGCACGCTTATCTGCACTTCAACAAGTTCAATCAAAAAAAAACTCCTTAATAACCAGATATTGCCAGAGGGCTTTAGGCTGCTGTTAGTCATCCAAAGACATATGTAAAGCTTCCTGTCAAGGATTTCTGTAAATGACAAGTTATTCCTAATCATAGCCTTACCTACTGTACATATGCAGATGCTTCTTTTTGAACCTTTATACATTCAGGGGACAGCAATACTCTCTTTTTCAGTGAAGTCCTGATTACATAGACACAGTTATACATTCATGCCTGGAAGCTGCTCAGTACAACCAAAGTCCGACCTGCCAGACACTGAATGGTTCCACTGGAGCAGCTGGGGTTTAAGGGCCTTGCTCAAGGGCACCTCAAGTGGTGGTAATGAGGGAGGGGCAAGTGAGGATTCTTCACTTTATCCATTCTAACCTTTAGGCCACCACCCCTCTTGACAATGAAATATACCGTAATTGCTGTATTTTAAAATAGGCTCCTTTTTTTCGCTGTTTCTGATATTAGATAACTGGACATAGTAAAAACTGCAGATTTATGTACTTACAAAGAGCTGCTCTACAATGAAACATGTCTACGTACTTTATGATTATTTCTTGTCTGAATATTCTGCACACAACATGATTACATCAGAACTTTCTGGTGTTAATTACAAAAGTGCGAACATATGTCAACACAGTAGTAAACACAGAAAAATAAGTGTATCAAATGTTTTCAGCATATATAGTCAATTGTACTTTAACTGTGTATGAATACAAAATAGTATTGGAGTGGGGGTTTAGATGATAGAAATAATTTCTAACTGAACCAAAATAATATTCCTTTACCCTCCAAGATGTTATAACATAGCAGAGGAATGTAGCCAGAAAAGTAAATAAGGAAGTGTGTAAGAAATACTAAAACAGTGCCAAATGTAAATTGTATTGTAACTGCAATGTTTTAATAACTGTTCAACCCAAACTACAGCTGTATTTACAGTTTGAGTTTTACTGGGGAAAATATTTTTGGATTCAACAGTTGGAGGTTGATTTGTTCTTATTTTTATGAGACAGCAGCTCTTTCTGAGAAATTAAAGTATAAAGCTCTACAGTCAAAAGGTGAAATAAGTTTGAATACAGTAATTGATCATAACGGTATGAACTCCAAGCTTAAAAAAGCATATTTCAATCATGAATGTTTGTACTTACTTTCTATACTAAGTTCTATCCTTCTGTGAGAAGGTATTTCTTATTTAACAGGATTTAAATATGAAAAATTAGAAATTTCAAACATCTAACATGCTTTATATGCTTCTTATTTACAACAAGTTAATACTTTGTTATGGATATACATGTTGTTTGGTCAGTTTGGTTAACTATACATTAAAAATAGAAAGGCAAGTTCACAATTAAAAAAACTTAATTTAATATGATATTTAATTTAATAATATAAGTAATAATGCTGCTATTTTACATTTTCTAATATATTATGCACGGAAGAATGACAGATAGTTAGAATAATTTGAATTTGAATTGGTTAATGTAATAGACATCATCGAGGCCTAAAGGAATAGCTATGCTGCTCCTGCTATAAGAGAAACCCTGCTGTAGTTTAATTAATGCAAATCTTGACATTACCAGCAGCAGCATAATGAAACTATGCCAAAGATTCAACCAGGAAGAGCATTTCTTATACACAATTAATTCATATCTGTCTTTTAATGGACAGTACTGAACATTTACTATATAGTACATGCCTATCATTTTGTCATTTTCTTTCAGGATGCTCTTTCTCATCCTCACCATCACCACCATCTAGGACTTTGACTTGCCCCGTATCGGGAACCACAAGCTCTCATCAGTTTGACCCACAAAAACTAAATTGTGCTTTCACTCAATTGATGCCATCTACCAAATCCAACCAAATTCATAATATGTGATCCAGTGCTGAGGATACTGACAAATTATGCTATTATAAACAGTAATTAAGCAATTCATATGAATCATCTTGTTAGTCCATCCTAAAACTATATTAAATGCTTTTAATGCGCATATTTGTGTGTCTTGTGGACACATTTGATTTGGAGTGAGGTGGATGTGTAGCCTGAATGACTCCTTCAACTCTGTGGTTAACCACTCACCGAAAAGCAAGAAGATAACTCTGCCCCTGACATTTTTTCATGACAGGAAAGCCTTGACCTTGCTTGCTCGGTTGGCTTTCAGTTTAGCCGCTGTCATGCTGGTAAAAAAGACTTCAGCAAGACACTAATGGGCAGAAACATTGAACATTCTGTCCTAAACTCACCACAGAGCTGTGTGACAACTGACAGAAAAATAGCTACTAGGTATTCATGAAGTTTTCTTTTAGTAGCTTTGATCAGCAGATAAATGTCAGCATCCCAGAAGTGCATTAAGCAGCCAAGATTTCAATCGATATAGTCTTGACAAAGCTTAAATGTTAATTTTTGAAATGTTATACAGTAGAACACGATACTAAAGAAACCACGAGGAAAGAAGCACACCATCAGGTTACTGCCCTTGAATGTCAAAATGTAATTCACCTCTGTAAAGTATTAGTCAGTGACTGTGGACACATAGTCTGACAGTGAGGGGAGAGGGCAATGAACATACCTCATGCAACCTTTGGAAGTAAACTTAAAATCCCTTTTGGCCTGTACTCCCCACACTGTCAACACATACCAGGGGAGTTTTGACCTTGTGCCTACTGGGAGCATACAATACAGAAGAAAAGCCTATGTGTGTAAATCTTAATAACAATATATCACAAAAGAAATGACAACTCAGGTCAACACAGTTCCTAAGAGGCAGGAGCAGAGCCCTCAATTCAGAAATCAGGGTCAGGCTTCGTTTTAAACTTTTTTTTGGAATTCAACTTTGTAGAATGACCCAATTTACTATATTGGTAAATTGGCATTGCTTTATATTTGCTTACTTTATGTCTTAACTAGATTACATAAGGAACTCAGCATTTCTTGGGGTATGTTACTTTTTAATTTAGTCCAGATACCTGTAGTTTTGTATATAACTGGCTTACCTTGTCTTAGTAGATGCCCAAGGTGTTCAACCAATTGTTTCCTCTTTCTGTTCAAAAAGACTTTGCAACGGACAAAGATTGAATCTACAGCTTGGTCTTCTGTGATGAGAAAATATCGAAAGTCATTATCAGTTTGATGTTCAAAATATGATATAGTTTTGAAATTAGTCGAGAGGAGTTATAGTTTTTGGATTACTAAATCATGTATTAATCACTGAAGGTTGAAGACTTTATAAGTTTAATGCATCTGTGAAACCGGTTATTGTTATATTATTTATCCGTTGGTTAAAATGAAGGTCACATCATGAATACTGTTAAAATGGGCATTTCATGTTTCATTCATTAAATCCTTTTGAAACCTAGATGCTCACGCTTGTTTATACCTGACTGGAGCAATCTTAACTCTAAAATTCACACAGAGCAACTATTGTAAATTTGAGGCAGATGACTTTGACTAATGGAGAAGATTTGAAAGCATTCACTTAGCTCATGGACTTAAACTTTACTTTAGATTGAAGTCACAAATGCATGCCAGTGAGATAGGGGTAGAACAGGGTATAAAAGTGAAGGCAACAGGCCAAGTCAGCACTGATAACAAGGTAAATGAACTGCTTTTATTTCTAGACCAATTACATGCCCCATTAAGGAAAAAAACATGCGCCTGTGCTCCCCATACAGCTCTAGCAGAGCTCTAAAACTCGAGAGCATCAGTTCACATGATGTATGACCAAGAAAATACTTTTTAAATAGAATATATTAACACAACTTACAATCGACACAAATATGAGACATTGCAGAATTAATTTCAATAACAGTTTAAATGAAATGTTTTATATCATAATATAATATAAAATATTCCATTAATTCCAATTCATTTAACAGGTGCATTTATTGGTCTATCATGCATTTTTAGTTTTATGAGACTCAGGATTATACTGCCTAATATATGATTAAATCTTAACAATATAACTGCATAAGTGCCAGGCTTGGATAAGCTGCCAATTGTCTCTATGGCTTGCCAGAATACCAGAAAAATAAAATAAAATATCCAGAATACTAAAATGCTTATTGTACTGATTTACACGTCTCGATTCCTCGTTTTGTATGTAAGAGGGCTGCCATCACAGAGGTTCTGCAGACAGAGTCTCCCACAGTTATGGTCCCACACCTGAGCAGCGTCATAAGTTTTGTTTTGCACTGGTGTGAGACTTAAACTGGAGTGGACAGAACTGGAAGCAGGCTGGCATCCTCCCTGTTCCTCCTGTAACAGTGTGCATGGCAAGGTGTCAAACTTTCTGGTCTGTCAAACTAAGCATCAGTTACACACCAAGAGCCAATTATCAGATAGTTGGCTAGCTGGACTTGCAGCATGATGTCGATAGCTGGATCAATAGCTAGTTCTACAACATCAAAGATCTAGTTCTTTAGTATTTTAAACAGTTTTTGTGGGTACAATTCTTTAATCAAGTATTTAAAACAAGGGGTTGTTATGTGACTCATACAGTAATAATCCACTAAGTTCTTCCATTGTGCACAGTTCAGTCAGGAACACTTTTGTCATAGATTAAACCATTTATTGCAACAAATGGAATACAGTTCAACTTGGCGCTGGAGGCTCCACTCTAGATGCTCCCTGGATTAGCCAGCAGAATGCTGAGCTAAAAACAGGGAGCGCAATGCAAAAACCCCCAGAGTGGACATGAAATGCAGATTGACCCGACTTAAACAAAACAATGCAATATGTCCTCTGGGTTTGCTGTAACTATAATTTTCAAATCTACTGGAAGTGTGTGTTTGATATGCAACATTTGCTCTCCATAATCCATCCTACTCTAAAAAAAACCTGGGTGCAGCACCTTCAGGGAGTCCACTACCCACCCACACATACAGGGACTATAGTATCCACCACGGTCAGTTAAAACAAGTTAAATATGGACATGGTCTACAGAGTAGGAGTAGGTCAAGGCAATGGGCAGATTTAGCATCAATGGAAACAGAGAGAATTCCCACATAAGTACAGTAAGAAAAAACGAATGAAGGAAATTCAATAGAATTAACCTAAATGTTTATACAGGTATTTTGTGTAATGTCTGGTATCTATAGTACGTTCCTTTGTTCTTGCAGCTTCACCAAAAACTGTTTGCTTTTTCTATCATGAGGACAGCTTTCAAAAGACAAAAAAAGACTCTATCCTGTGATTATTCATTTGGTGACTTGCTCACAGTAATCTTTTTTGTAGCCCAACAGTTGAACATTTAAAATACAGGAAACTAAATGATTCTTTTGTTTTCAAATGCAGCAATTTCCAGGAATTGATCTCTGCATACAGTATGTGGGGCAGATGGTCGCGCTGCAGGAGGCGGGTTGGGGATGTGTTTCCATAAATAATTACATGAATAATACAACAGGTTGAATGGAGTTCAGAGATGAAGCGTGTGGATAAACAGATCAATATCTGATTTAAGTGTGCAGGATGCTGTATCCCCTAACTGGATTTGACTGAAAAGGAAACCATTAACCTGCACTAGAGTCCTCCAAACTCTCTTGGGTTAAAAACATACAATTTGCTGCCAGGAAATGATCAATTACGTGGTTTAACATTAACATTTTACAAACCTTTGGGATTTGGTTGGGCTATGACTTGGTTCATCAGCTTGTGTTGACTTATTAGTTGGGCATGATAATAAGGTTATTATAAGGGAATGGAAGTATTTTTCCACAGCCTCAAATTTAATAACTAGTGTCAAACAATGATTAAGGGACTGTTACAGCTCATACTGAGAGGTTTATGTTATTTAAAGGTTCGCAAGCAACTGAGTCCCACACTTCAAATATGTCAACATCACATTAATTAGTGAGGATGATTAATTAGTGTTATATTGAGTATATTATGTGCTGTAAAACCAGTTGATCTGTCAGATGCTTTGAGTCACAGCTGATGCATTATGTTGGACATCCTCATTGACCTCACTTCAGCAGAGCACTCAACAGATGTTGTGTGCGAGGAATAAACATGCATTTTCATACACACCAGGTGTTAGTTGTCATCATACATAATCAGATTCAGACTGGCTTACAGCACAGTATGACAGCAGCAAGTCTGGCGTTGCAGAGCTACTGTGTTCTGAATAGAGACAAAGGACAGTTAGCAATGTGTGTGTTTTTTGTTTTTTTTAAAGCGTCTTACCCCCCAGGAGTTTAGACTGACAGTTGACGAACTCTGGTTTCCTGGCAGAGCTGTAGCGCTGACAGGTGTGGTGAAGAACTTGGACAAAGATGCACTTATCTCCTGCTGAACCAGCAACCCACTGGTCAAAAGCATTCTCGAACGTCAGGTCAAACTCTGGACAGTCCTTGGAAAGAATGAAAGTGAGAGGGAGATTTTTGTCAGAAATACTCTTGCTAACTCTAAAAAAGCAATATTAACTAAATAAATAACAATGGTTGAAGAGGGTTAAATATGACATACTTTATTAGAGTCGATGCCATTGACCTGTTGTAGCTGGTCGATTGTCCACTGTGATCTTTTTATGAAGGTAGAAGATCCTTCGAATTGCTTCACTTTTGTGATGGATACATGCGATGGTTTCTTGTTTGTCACTGTGGAAACAGAGAACAATCAGAAATTCCAGATACATTTTTTCCCCCACTTATTATCAACACTACAATTCACTCACTCAGTCACTGACAGACATATATAGAACCGGTCCCTGTGGTCCAGTCAAAAAGTTATTAGACTGTGTCAGGCAGGAAATATTTCACTTTTGAAGCCGAAATCTGCAGACTATGACATAATTTACCAATGAGAAGACACAGCATAATCATGAGGAGATTAATCCTGAAAACATTAATTTAAGAGTATTCAGCCACATTCTGTTCAATTCTTACATATTGTACATACTTTGCCATTTCTGCTGTGTTCCAACCACAAAATCTAATCTTTCCACACTACTGGTTTTAACAACATAAACACCTAGTTATATTATTCTTGTCAAAGTGTAAATTGCTGAGTATTTCCACACGGTGCTGAACACAACTCATTTCTCCTGACAAATGTATTTGTTGCACTGCTGCGGGTAACAACCTAAACCACATTCAAGCATGAAGTTATTTCCTTTTACACAACTCTCAAGAGGAAAAAAGTCATCATGATAACATAATTAGATAATATAACTGTGGCAATACATTGTTCTTTCATTAAAAGGATTAGGTATTTCAGAGTCTTATCTGATGGTGCAGAAACAATCATGATTACTTATACAACAAAAAAAACTCATAACAGCTGTATACTGACATGTATACAAACATGTCAGTCCGTTGCTTGATATCCAATCCCCTCCAAAAGTATTGGAACAGTGAGGCCAATTCCTTTATTTTTGCTTTAGACTGAAAACATTTGGGTTTGACATCAAAAGATGAATATGAGACAAGAGATCAACATCTCAGCTTTTATTTCCAGGTATTTACATCTAGATCTGATACACAACTTAGAAGATAGCATTATTTGTAACGGAACACCACATTTTTAGGTGAGCAAAAGTATTGGAACAGAAAGACTTAAAATAGATTAAAATGAATAAGACTTAATATTTAGTTGCAAATCCTTTGCTTGCAATAACTGCATCAAGCCTGTGACCCATTAACATCACCAAACTTTTGCATTCTTCTTTTGTGATGCTTTTCCAGGCTATCACCACAGCCTCTTTCGGTTGTTGTTTGTTTTGGGGGGTTACTCCCTTCAGTCTCCTCCTTAGCAGGTAAAATACATGCTCTATAGGGTTTAAGTCTGGAGATTGATTTGGCCAGTCTTAAACCTTCCACTTCTTGCCCCTAATGAACTCCTTTGTTGTTTTTGCAGTGTGTTTTGGGTCATTATCTTGCTGCATGATGAAGGATCTCTCAATCAGTTTGGTTGCATCTTTCTTTAAATTGGCAGACAAAATGTTTCTGTAGACTTCTGAGTTCATTTTGCTGCTGCCATCATGTGTTACATCATCAATGAAGATTAATGAGCCCGTCCCAGAAGAAGCCATGCAAGCCCAAGCCATGACATTACCTCCACCGTGTTTGTACGTTTGGGATCATGAGCAGATCCTTTCTTTCTCCAAACTTTAGCCTTTCTTTCACTTTGGTAAAGGTTAATCTTTGTCTCATCAAAGTGGTAATGGGTAATGAGTGGTTTGCATCTTCTGGTGTAACCTCTGTACTTTTGTTCATGAAGTCTTCTGCAAACAGTAGATTCTGATACCTTCACTCCTGCCCTCTGGAGCTTGTTGCTGATGTCACTAACATCTGTTTTAGGATCTTTCTTTACAGCTATCACAATGTTTCTGTCGTCAACTGCTGCTGCTTTCCTTGGTCTACCCGTTAGACGTCTGTTACTTAGTACACCAGTGGTTTCTTTCTTCTTCAGGACATTCCAAATGGTTGTACTGGCTATGGCCAATGTTTGTGCAATGGCTCTGATTGATTTTCCATTTTCTCTCAGCTTCACAATTGCTTTTTTTTCACCCATAGACAGCTCTCTGGTTTTCATGTTGGTTACACCTCTAACTATAATTAACTAAGTCTGCACAGGCAAAACCCAAATATAAAACTGAGCGTAGACATTGAGAGCTATTTATTGTTTGAATAATCAATGTAATAGGACACAACTGGGCAACAAAACACACTTGTTACTCACATGTTCCAATACTTTTGCTCACCTAAAAATGTGGTGTTCCGTTACAAATAATGCTATCTTTTAAGTTGTGTATCAGATCTAGATGTAAATACCTGGATATAAAAGCTGAGATGTTGATCTCTTGTCTCATATTCATCTTTTGATGTCAAACCCAAATGTTTTCAGTCTAAAGCAAAAATAAAGGAATTGGCTTCACTGTTCCAATACTTTTGGAGGGGACTGACTGTATTATTTGAAAGATTAGTATCATTTATGAATAACTAACTAAAGCGTTGAGGGTTTTATCTGGGCACATTACTTTAGGACAGACTTTTTAACCTAGAATTGTGAACCTATCCTTTAACTTTTCCCTTCCTATCCAATGACATAATTTTGTCTTATCCCAGCATTACATATATTTCTTTTCCCATGGATATATCAATGTTTGAATCTTCCCATACAGAGATAACGCGACCATATGTTGACAGACTGATTGAGGCTCACAGTACTATCATGTCTCTTGGCTGCTGGATGTGTGTGGCTGGATCCTGAAACCCTTTGTCCTTCTCATGGGCAACATGCTTGTTTTTTTTTAATAACCCTGTCAGTGAACCTTAGCTTCCGCTCTCCCACATTTGCCATTGTGTCATCTCAGAGAGAGGGAAGTGTTCAGGTCACTTTCTCTGTTGCTGCTCTCAACTCAATTTTTTAATCTCTCCAAAAACCACTACTGACCTGCTGGATATGTTTAATTTTACCTTTTGTTCAGTCTTGCTTTATGAAAGCTCTGCCGCACTCTTCTCTGAGCACGATTTTTAAAATATGGGCAGGGCCAAATGTTACATAAGGTGATACATTCAGTTAGCAAGCTCCCCTGAGAGGAGTGCTGTTTGGATCTGTTAAGTGTATCTATTTAGACAGCTGCAGTCAATACTTGAGGTGCTGGCCTGTGGTCACAAGGTGGAACAGAGGCAGACGCATACAATACAGGCAGACAGGCAGCCTTTCCTTCCAAATCTTTTTTCTTTGTGAATTTGTTTTTATTCAAACAGGCGGCCACAACCATGACAAACAGATGAAGTTAGTGATCAGATCTGTCTGGGATCACACGGTGGGCTAATAGAAGCTCTAGGAAACCAGACAATCTCATAAAGAGGATGACAGCTGGATGTAATGAACCAGTGTGTTGAAGCTCAGAAGTCTGGAAACTAAGGTCATCCAATTTGAAGGAAGAATAATTTGTCTCTGAGCTACAAATGTGGCAATGATAAACTATAGCACAGAACCACTATTTTCCCCAAACTGATTAAGTAGAAATGTGATTGTATTGCTTAAGTGGAGGACTGGTAGTTTGAGGCATGAAAGGCACAAAAGCAGTCTGAATTCAACCAAAAACCATCTTCCCCTTCATCTTATACTGACAGAAACGTCCTATATTGGGATGTAACTAATGACTATATTCATTATCTTTTTAAAAAAAAATCAATTAATAAATGTATATAAAATGTCACAAAATCGTTCCCAGAACCCAAGGTAATGTCTTTTAATGTTTTGTTCAACCAACAGTCCAAAATTGTACGATTTGAGTATTTAAGAGGCAAACAGTTGAACAATATTCTGTAGCAACCACCCGTGTCATGGCTCAATGGTTGTAGATTGTAATGCCGACAACGTACTGTACGCATAACAGAAAGGTCATGATCATAAATGAGTACGACACTCGAGCCTGAGAGGCTTTAACTGACACATTCCAATATTAGCATATTCCTTGTCATATCACAGGCTTTGTGGTGAGTCCGCTTTAAAAAAAAAATCATACTGACTCAAGGATTATAACACTGGACAATTGGCATGAAACACAAGAAATGCATTACACATTATCTCTTACTCACGGAGAGGAGAATTTACCACATGTTCAGTCACAACGTCGTAGCATTGTTTGGTTATTTGTCTTTTTTTAATATAACAGTGACATTCTGAATACAGAAGTGCATCAATGAATATGGGAATGATACCAGTTGACTCAAGGCCATGGAGCTGAATCGTCACCATCCACACTGATGGTGACGACCACACTTGATCGACCAGACTCTATAAGGCTCTCAAATCAATTTTATATTTAGCTGACTCCCACCTTGTCTCAGCTGCTCCCTTGCTTACTAAACAATTACTCAAAGTTGTGGGGAGCTTCTTTATTGAAATAGCAAATCAAGGAGAAGACTTAGCCAAGCCCCTCTACTAAAAATGAAACCTCAAGTTAATATCACGTTAAGTCACAGTGAAACTGAGAATTACGGTCATTCAAAGTTCACTGAGCTTGAACTCTTGCACCTGAACTGGAGTGGATGGAAAATGAAACTGCAATATGAAACATTCCCTCACTTCACACCCTGAATACAAAGTTAAAGTGTAATAAACTTTATGGGAATGAGCAAAGAACACTCGGCTACATGATAAATCCAGAAACAAGACCACAACAACTGAGAGGCTGCCAAAGCTATTGTTTCCATGTGGGCTGGCTGTCAGAGGAAGGCCATGCTGGGGTTCCTGTCCTGCTCCTTTCTCATGCTCTGAGGTGACATGCACTCATTTCCTCCAGTGGATCAGTCCCTTGTTGTGCTTGGCTATGCGCGAGTGCTGCGGACTGAAGGAAAACTCATACTGTACCATTCACAGGCTGCGGACATCACAGAGGAAACGTTCTCAGGATCAGCTTTCCCTCGTGGAAATATTATCATAGTTGTGGTTGTTAAGAGAGAAATGTGAACACCAGGAAGAGTTTAAGCAAAAACAGCAATGACATCAATGATCATGTGAGAAGTGTGCAGGTTGTTGATTATGAATTCATCCAAGATTACAGTGGAAATGTTGAATTAAGTATGGTGAAAACAAACACGATCCAGTACAACCAACTTCATAAAAAGTATGAAACTATGAAATGCATGTAGAAATATTTGAGCTTGATAACGACACCATGAAAGCTAACAGAATATGGAGAAAGACCACCCAGACGGGCATAGCATTAATAACTTCCTTTCCCTTACATAATACAACTTAATCCTTGTGTCAACACTGATGTTCATCAAAAATCTCCATCCACAAGCCAGAAATATGATAAGTATCAACATTTTAGCCATCCAAGAAGAGATATGAAAATCCAAAACCCACAGAATAACAAAAGATCACATCTGATATGGAAGGAAATGTATGACTGCAAGGCAGGGAGGCACTGTGTTGCCCTTGGTTTGACTGGTTGTTCCAAGACTTGCCGAACAAGCAGGAGTGACTAATTAACAAGACGTAAGCATGGAGATCTAGCACAAATGTACACCCACGATATCATGGGTCTGTTTATAATCATTCAATGCGCTACTTCAAAAGATTTTTCACAGCCTCTATCTCAACCAGGTGGGCTAAAGATCTTTTTAACAACACAGTCAATTGCCTCTATGCTCTGACATTAAGTAGTAGTTGCCATGGCAATCTCATTTGCATGACACCTGAGAAGCAGGGACTGGTACCTGGCCAGGATCATACAGGGACCACAAACTAATGCTGTTCACATGCAATTTCTGACTTTATTTTAGATCGCAGTTACCAGGAATTCAGTCATTTATTTATCATTAAGACAGTAAGAAATGCTAGTGGCCAAAGTGTCGTGCTACAAAGAACTGTTGTGCTGTATGATTGAATTTGTTTCACTCTTTGTAAATCCACTACAATGGTAAAAGGAGTCATAGGAAACTTCCTATGACAACATATGCTGCATACTTCATTACCCCATCTTTTGATGCAACACCTACCTGAAAGGTTAGTCTGCTATATGTAATGATTTCAGATTATCACTTTATGCCTCTCTTGGGTAGAAAACAGCTATCTTGCTAGCAAGAACACTATCCTGCAAGGTAAAGATCCAAACAGTTCGCCTTACAGGTTGAATTTTGCAGTTTGTTATTAGAGCTGTTGTCTGAGGGCACGTCTAACACTTTTCTCTATCTGGGTCTATGATTACAGGTCTATTTTAAAGCTGCCCCCACTCAGCTTGAGCTGGAACACACTGTTATCTTCAAAAAGAGGCTGTCACTGGAAGGATCCACAGCACTGACTAGACTAGCAACAACACCCTGATACAAAGGACTCTACAGTCTATTCATTGGTTCGAAAACACAGTGGCTGCTGTGTACAAGGCCTCCTGAGACAGGATGGTGCACTGCACATGCAGTGTCAAGGCACCAGTAGTAAAGAGGAGTGCATATATCACGGTGAATAATAGCTATAGAAGAGAGATGGGCGTCGTTCAACCCTTGAGAGGGACAAGTTACTCATGCAGCAGATATAGACACCATTAGGTTAGCAAAACAACATGGTAACAATTGAGTAGTACACAGTTGTACTCACTTATACAACAATGAAACATTTATTAGACGGTGACAAAGCTGTTGTATTAAGTTTTTGTTACTGTGATTTTTTTTTTGAATGAACATCTTTAAAGTTGCTTTAATTACTAATCCATTTCCCATTAATCCTAAATGAAGGGGCCATCTTTATTCCAAATGATTTTTTTAGTCAGTGAGCAGTAGTCCCTTATTTATTTTAATCAACACCAAATTGCAATGACCCTTTAAATGAGATGCTTTGCAAATTGCTTTAAGAAGAAGCCTCTGAATATTTGACAAATCCAGCTGGCTGTTACAGCCGGCTGTCAGCTGAGCATCCCATTGGAAGCAAAGCATTACAAGGAAAAGTTTCTCATTCAAATTAAATGGATTTTGTGTAATTCAATCTTGGGATGTGTTTTAACTTTGATTTACGCTAATGTATTTTGAATTTAGTGGCTATTAACCCTTAAAAACAACAATCATGCATCACTGCTAATAGTTGTAAACCTTCACAGCAGGAATATGCATTGGGTGGTTCTAATGGCTGTTAAAAATACACCAGCGATGTTCTAGTATTTTCACAATAAGTCAAACTAAATTTACAGTCATGTTAAATAACCTAACTATAACTAAATGTGCATTGTGCGCAAGTCATACCTTCCGGATAAAACTAGTTTTTGTCTTTAAGGATCTCTTGAAATTCATGTCATTCCTTTCATCAAAGTTCCCTCAAAGAGTGAAAACTCAAAGCCCAAAATTGTCTTTTTAAAACATAGCTGCCTTTTGCCTCCAGTCACATCTGTTATCCATCCAATTATAACACTAACCCAAGGACAACACATTAAAATGATTCTGGAAGCTTGACAAATCATGTGTGTCAGCTATCCAAAATGAATACTCTCATTTAAGGCACCAGAGCTTCTTTAACTTTAGTGGAAATAAAAAAGCAAGAAAAAATTAACGATTTTTCTTCAGAAATTAAATTAAGAATATTGCTCAACTGACATGTTCACAAAATGTCATGTTGTATATATTATTTAATGAGTGAGTAAACAGGTATGGAACATACAGTGAATGTAAGACCATAACATGTTATTTCTTTAATTAAGCCAGTTAACTGTCTACAAAAGATAAAGCAAGTGAATGTTCAAGTGAGCCAAAAAATAAAACAATCCCTTAATGTCATATCTTGTAAATAGAATGAATTTCATTACAGTACCAGATGTGATAAAAATTCAATGCTGACTTTGGCTTGGTTTTAAATCATAAAAATTTAGCAACATAACTGTAATATTGTAAGCATGTCTCAGCAGCACTTTGGTTGTAGGGTGATGATGCTCTGTTGAAAACCTTATGATACAGTGCAAACATGCTACTGATCAGTGATCGCTGTGACATTTCCCCCCTGACATCAGAGGTGTGGAACGCAACTTGAGAAGTTGATTAATGAAGTAACATGAAGAGTAAAGTTATCAGAGTAAAATAATCAGAGCAGCAGTTATTGAGAAGAAGACGGATGTGAAAATGAAGACCAGGTGGGTGATGAAGTTAAGTGGGAGATAAGCCAGTGGGAAAGCTGTGGCATGATTTGTGGAGCATTTGTGGAATTATATAATTTCTGAATACACACAACATACATGCATAGAGTAAAAAATAATGTATAGAGTAAACATTCCTGTGCAAATAAATGCAGGAAGATGTTTGTCTTACTGCGTGTGATGAATAGTGTCAGACTGACACAATGTCAGGTACAGATTACATGTAATGGATGACTAATAATACGCTTTAGAATCCTATGAAGAGAAACGAAGGACCTCGTCAAGTACAGAGGCAAAGAAAGCAATCATGCTTTCCGCAGAGGTAGGTCATTGTGTTTCTCTTTCTCATTTTGCTTGCTGCTCCTGTGCACATCTAGGGAGGAAACACAAGGTCTATTGTGATGCTTATACTCACTACATTATGACCCCCGGAGCTCGTCCATCACACAAGTGCTCCATGGACCACTTAATAACCCAGCTATTCAGGCTGGGCCCCAGCCCACATAGTAGACATTCCTCTAGAGCCAGAGCCCATGGATACAAGGAAATATTTAATTACACTGAGGCACCGGCCTGAGGCTTCTTTACTGCTATTGGATGGATTTAATACCCATCTACAGATTGTGGTTCCCTGTTGGCCAAGTAAAACCTAAAACCTGAATCCATATCATTTTAAGATTTGGGCTCAAAGTTCTAAATTGTGTTTTTATGATAAAAAAAAGTTGTAATCATTTCTAAACTCCCATATTGATCATTAGTGGAAGATTATAAAGACAACACATAGATGAAAGAGAGAGTAAGGGAAAGGGACAAAAAAAGCAAAGAGTTGATGTGAGGTTATTACACATTGCAGTACAATCTGACAGCTTCATGTGGAAAGAGATCAAACACATGCAAAATCTGTTGTAAGTGCCAAAACTCTGGTGAGTGTTTAATACACGAAGACCTCATAACAAGCTAATCTGGATATCATCACACAACAGCATGTGCCGGTATTTCAAACAGTCAAAACAAGGCACATTCCTCAACACTTACTTCTTCAGCATGACCTAAACTGATGTGATTGGAACAGAAATCCTTAAACCAAAAACAACCTGTGTCAAACCTGGGTCATAGTACTTCAAAGAAACTAAGTAATAACCATTTTTCAAGCCTGTGAACTGATGGTGCTTTTAGATAATTCAGATGAAGTCAAATATGGAGTTGATCACATAAGCATAGACTCCCAGTTTGATCCTAATCCTGAGACTTTTTAGGATATCTTAAAGAAATATACAATCCTCCATCATACACAGTGATACAGGGTTGTTTATCTTTTGTCTGGGTGGTCTGGCTTTTGAGTCTCTTTGTTAATGATCTAGAAATTTAAACCTACTACTCAATTATTGCACTAATGTATCCATTATCACTATATTTCAAGACTCAAACGTCTGATGCAGTTGGACTGAATAATTGTGAGTCATACCAGTGAATTTTACCTTAAACCCTAAAAAGTGAAATCCCATTACAGGCTTGTTTCCAAATCGCATTTCCTTGCCCATCTGTTCCCTTTTAAACACGTTTAGTGAAGCACCATGTATAATATGGAGGGAGAGGAAGAGAGAAAAATGTTGTGCAACTCTCTCCTCCTATCCAAGAATACAGAGTTTGAGAACATCATTAAGAAAACAGAGACAAAGTTCACATTCATGGTTGTGATAGGTAAATTCAAAGAAAGATATCTTGGGAATTCAACTGCAGCAGACATTCTTTTGGAAATAGCTAAGAAAATGATCATAAGATCAGTAGTAGTAGTACTAGTTGTACTAAAGGGCAAAAAAAAAAAAAATGGCATTCGGTTTTTGTTTCTGTTTACCAAAGAGGAAATCTTATTATGAACTGAAAAGCACAGTCACATCTTACTATTGCATACTTGTGTGTGTTAATATATGTCACTGGTGGTAGGTGAAGGTTACATTCACTATTTCCAACACGTACACAGACAAGATTAGAGCCCCGCCTGACGAGGTTTCAAAGGATTATAGAGTGAGGTCAATATTTCATGTTGAGTAAATACACTTTTCACACTGTACAAAATCTAAACGTATATGGCATCTTCGAGTTGCTTTAAATATTTTGCCATGGTTAAGGTGAATTTTGTTTCATGATCAGCAGTTATGTATTTATTATTACTTGTCTTGAACTTCCATCAAGTCAAAACTGTTTATGCAAAGTTTTGGAGCACATCATAAATGTGACATGTCACCACAGAGGGATGGATGGTGAACAGCACAAATCAGTCTTCCTCACCAGTGACAGGCTCCATGAGGACTCCTCAGATCCCAGAAATCCAGGGAAGAGTCTGATTAAGGTCATGGAGATGCCCATACAGATGGCCACAAGTGACATTTAACAAAACACGTCTTTGCACCTAACAGCAGGCATCTATTATGTATGCTGCTTAAGGGACAAGAACAAAGCCCAGGAGTCATTAAAATTTCAATTCCAGCAAGCCAGTTTATTTCCCTTTTTATTTCAGCTTTAACTTTACAGCTAAAAAATTATGACTATGACAAATCTGCCCAGGAGAGACATAAAAATATCACTTTATGCCTCTCTTGGGTAGATTTTCCCCCTCCTTGATGCACCATATTTGCCGTCCACATTCAAAAAGTTATCTTAAAGATAATACAGACATATAACCTGATCTCAAAGATGACGCACCAGTGACAGATGTATGCAATTAAAGGGTTTGTAAAACACATGTGAACCATATTAAATTGGAAATTGATGATTAACTATGGGGAAGTTCCCAAAATGATATATTCAGTAGTAATGTCTAGTGAATTGTCAAAGGTTATCCAAAACATGAAATTCACAATATTCACTTAATTTACAGTTTTATAAGCACTCTACATGACCTGAATGTCTCCTAGCGTTTTACTTTTCACTCTAAATCTAAAAATGAGTCTAGTTCTCAGGAACGTTTGGTAAAAGGGAGGATAAATAAATAATTCAACACTTATTACAAAAGGGGTCATGGGAATGAAAAAAGAGAGGGTCATTTGGCCACATAAATATATACAACTGCACATAAGGAACATATTTGTGCAGTGTTGTATTAAGCCATGGTTCCGAGTGACACATGGCTTCCTAGAACAATCTAGATCTGTCTCATTGAGTTTATTTTTTTTGTCACTGCAGACGTTTCTAAAGAATCAATGTAGTCTAGGAAGACACATAGCTGGATGAGTCTCTTTTTCCACACTAATTAATATATGGTATGATGTGATTGTGTGTAATGTAGACAGGTATAGTTTTGAGTTATTAAAGAAATGAAAGTTAAAAGTAAGCAGCATCAATGTGTATGATGGCTGCAAGTGGATTATGGCTTGATTCCCACCAGGTGCATATGCACAATTCCAAAACTGCATTGTTTACTTATCTTATTTAAGAGCTGTTGAAAAAACCCCGATAGAAACTGTGGTCTTAGAAGCAGTTCGCTTGGCCAACAACAGACAAAAACAACAAAACACAGTTTACTATTGGTTTTATTTCAAGGTTTCTGGCTAAAAAGCTCCTATATACAATTACTGTATACGAGACAGTTTTGGATTTGTTGGACAGCAGCTATGCTTATCACGTCCTGGACCAATTTCAGTGTGGCATGCACAAAAATGAAACTGATATTGATGCCCTCATCTAACTGAGGGTTTTAGGGCACATTTCCTCAAAAGTCTGAGTTTTCTTGTAATGTGCCATATCTTGAGCATAAGCCCATCTCTAATGGATCAGAAGGAATTACAGTGTAATGTCTGTTTAAGTCTGCGCTTCTGAGCACTTAGGGAGAAGAGACAGCGAATCTGTCCCCTGCGGGCATGCCACACACCCACACATATATAAAAACACTGTCACTGAAAGGGACAGATTGCTTCTCTGCCAGGATGGATTACAAACATACAGGAAGAGTTTCATTTGTTCGCTATGTTAGTGAGTTTCCATCTGGCCTTGTCATGGATAATGCTCCATGCAGCAGGAAAACAGCTGCGAGTTGTGAGAATGATATTAAAGTATGATATCACTCTTCCTTTTCTTCTGTCTTTAGCGTAATGTTAAGTACAAGTACAAAAAACATGAGAAATTATTTTGCCTTCAGCAAAGTAGGATGGGCAATCTCCAACAGCTAGACTATAACGGAAAATGTTTAAACAATATCTTCAGATGTGATCTCGACTTCCACTTAAGCATACATTACAGAAAATGTCAAACAGACACACATCTTCCTATGATTGTATGTGTGTGTTCTTAGCATCCCACTAGTACAGTTTATATTAATACAGCACTGTCAGGGAGCCTTGCAGGGGTGCTAAGCCATGCCCTTAATGTAAAATACCAGAGCAGAGCCCACCTAGTGCCTGTCAGCTGAAGTCTTAATAGACCATTAGAGACCCTGCAGTCTGCTGTCACCAGGTTGTTCAGTCACACAGCTGCCTGAAGAGATGGAGATGCCAAGGTGCCAGTCCACATCCTGTCTAACCTTTACATCCTGTCTAACACTAAACTTTAAGTTGCACAACTGCCTGCTGTTGGCCTGAACACCTGCTAGGAAAAAGTGATGTGCAGAGGTACTGTACTGTAAGATCCTCATTTTCATTATCAGAGCAGCACTACTGTTGTGTGTACTGTTTTTTAATGAACAGGTGCAGTACAGCCCTGCAGTATATCAGGAACTGTTTATGAACATTTAGACATTACTGTATTTGAGTTATAACTTCAAGTACACCACTCCCTGGTATGGCAGCTGTCTTTTAGCATTACACAACCCAGCACCAGCCTTTGTACCACAATAGGATTTGTTACTAGCACTACATTTGATAAAATATTTTATCAAATCCATTTGAACAAAATCACAACACCAGACAACTGTGCATCACTAAGTATAAAGCTGCACTAATGTGACCTTATACGAAACGAGGCGCAGGCAATTTCAGTGCTGTAGCCCATAAAATGCACCAGCCAAATGTAATTCAAAGGATGTTGGTAGTCAGTTCATAAAATATACCCAACTGCAACTGAAGAGCCTTACAGCCAATATGAATTGCAGTTTGAGAGTGTTAATTTGAAAACTCTTCCATTGTGAGCATAATCATTAACAAGCTGACAGATCATCCGTTTTTGGGTTTTTTTTTTAGATTATTTTATTTCAACCCCATAATGGTCAAAAACCACTTAGTTGAATTTACAATAGAGCATTGCTTTTTAAGTTAATTTTATTCCAGAGAGTTGTCTCACTTGATCCTAGACTGGACAGTGGACCACATATTATGTCACTGGTCTTGCAAGGCTCTGGGATCTGTGACTGAATTACTCAGTGGCAGCCCCGAGAAAGGTGTGAAGAGGTGGGTAAGGAGCATATGGTGTTTTTCGGTGTCCTGGTGAGGTTTATGCCAGGCAGTAACTTCCCTACAGGGAGTGTTGTAGATACAGAGAAGTACTCCAGCTGCTCTTCTGGATGACCTTCATTACCACAATTAACATGCATGCCACTCACAGGCCACACTAGGTAGGAGTGAATGCTGCACTGTATGGATGGGCTATGGGGCATGACATAACTGGCTGGTAAGGAAAAACTAAGGAAAAAATGGTTAAGAAATGTACTCATCAAAACTATGAAGAATGACTAAATCTTAGACCTATATCATGTATTTTTTAAGCAACGTGGCATGTAGAAATGATATCCAACTATTTGACAATGCCAAATTAACTGTATTGTACTGTGCTTCAGACAAATGAGATCATGGTTAATTCTTCAATATACTGCAAATCATATCCCTTGTGCAAGTTTAATACAATAATGAGTTACAATGCAGATGGAAACTGAAAAATATCAGGCTCCACTGTCATCTGTAAAATTATAATACAAGCCACTATGTTTTCCTCTTGAGCTGTCAGGATGCGTGGTGTTGTCAAGTGGACGCATCCATCACTAATGTTTTGTGGCATAAGACCCATGACACCCCAAGAAGGCTGAACAGCAGACTGTATTGTCTTTTAATATTGTTGCGATATGTGTTTCTATAATAAACACATTGCGAAGGGCAATGATATAAATGCAGAGATTCATAAAGCTGGCAGCCCCTGGTTCCTCTCTGCCTGCTGTAATGAAGCCCAGCTTTCAATCACACACTTTTATGCCACCAACAAAAGGAAACAAAGATGTAATAACAGAAGTACACAAACTTTACCACGCAGAAAACAAAACCTTTCCAGATTTCTGAAAAAAGTAAAGAAAGAGTCAATGAAGTGCAACTAAAAGGATTTTGAGTATTTTTGAAGCATGTTTGATGCCTGTCACTTACAAGAATCAAAAGATAATATAAGACTGTATTGATCCCAGAGGGGAAACTGTTATAGCAGTACAGGAACCAAGGAAATGTATACGAATTAATTAATAAATACAAATCAAATCAAATCAAGGAACAGATACAGTTTTATCAAATCCATCGATCACGAGGCACAGACTCAGAGACTGTGCTTGTGTAGTGCTTAATTGCTACTTGCATGTCACATTTTGACATTGATTCCCAGTCTCTTCATTTATTCTGCATTTGTATCATGTTTGTCAGCAGATTGGAACAGGGTGTCATTACATGTGTATTGTGTATGTGGTCTGAGGTTTAATTATACAATAGTTAACCACGTAATTTGAAGAGGTGCTGAGAGAGCGCTGATATAGAGTACGGCAGCAATGGGACTTTTTTGTATCACTCCACTTTGCAGGTGTTCTAATAATTGTTAATTACATTAGCAGTGATTATCTATCTTTGATTGTAACAAACTTTACATCACAAAGATGAACATTTTTCCACAAATAGTATTTGAGCTAAATTATGAATGATCATCAGAAGGAAGGATGGAACGAAGCCGGGATACTTTAATGCAAACCTCCAGATGTGCTCATATGACATCAGCCAACGTAGACAAATTAGAAAAGAATAAAAATGAAGCTAACGCTGTAAGGCAAACAACGGGAGCTTTGAAACTGCTTTCAGACTTGGTTAAGTTAAAATATATAGACCTCAAGATCCAGTCCGTTAAGGAGACCGAGTTGAATGCAGTCTTGAAGCAGTTTTATGGCTCCATCCAAACAACTTAAGGGGAGCTGTAAAGCATAAGCACCATCAAAATGTAGCCATATACTGCTAGTCTATCCCTCAGAACCATCCAGAGTCCATATGAGTGAAATGTTTGTCTCTTTGTCCTTCAAAGAAATTGGGCATGCTATCTTTATACAGCTACTAAGCCATTACTGTATGCACAGACTTCAGTAACATCAGGCTTGAATGTCTCTTCACAAATCTGTCATCACCATTTAACAGTGATAGAGATTTTAATTATGCAGCCCATACATCAATGGAGAGAGTAGACAGGAGTCCAGGATGTCTTGTATTCAGGGAAACAGTCAAAGACATATCTGACCTTGGCTGCTATAGCAACACTATCAGAATGCCTCCTGTTTTCCCCAAAAGGAGCAGACTCACTGCTTGCCACTATCTCAAGGGGAGACGGTGTTTAAACCCAATATTTGGTGTGGCCTTGCTATGACCGCAAGGCCTAGTTTGACCCAGTGCATATTAGTTATGGAAAATTCCCTAACAAACAGTCTGATGAGGCCCAGACTTAAACACATAAGGTTGGGTTAGTTCTCAAGGGGCCTATAATCTTAGTTACGAACGCTGCTTTCTGTCAAGAAAAACAAAACAAAAAAACAATAAGGAAAAATGATCATCTTACTGCGCAACAGCTAATGGGAACTTTATTCCGTTTTTTAAATTTATTTTTCTAAAGCCGATCGATCAAAGAACACAGAGTCCAAGTAAGGTGAACAAAGAGACCATTACCTACTTTCTACTGGTTCACAACACAGACCCATTAATTTATATGCCTGATCAGGTTCCTAGCTACAGAGGCAGGGCAAACAAAAACAATGCCTAATTGGCCAGTGAGAGGTTATGATTTGTAATGTTCACAGAACAGAGCAGTACTAGACTGCAATGTTGTTTAAACAGTAGGCCTTCCACATTTCGTATTGATCAGCTAACTGTTGTAGACAAGTATATCTGAGAAAGTGTTGTCACTAGGCATTAAAGTAGTGCTGTTTAGTGTTAATTTCAAATCAACAGTGATCTGGAAATCTGGAAATATTTCAGATTTGAAGGCCCTCATCTGGAGCAAGACATCAACCAGTATTAGATTATTGCACACATATTGTATGCGTGTATATGTCAGTTGATAATTAACAGAAATTTTCAGTATAGAAATGCCAAACTAGGTTTGAGGTTATTGAGAAACCACATCACCAAGGTTTCTCCACCAGTGAGCACTGACAAGAAATATATCCTGCTCATTGTGCATCTTCATCACAGTAAAAAAACAGAAATCTTATAAGTCGAAGAGATACATATCAAGATTTCAAAATTACTAATAATTTACTATTTTAACATTGGATTTGATTTTTAATCTATCCCAAATATCAATATTATTAAAACTCCATTATTTATCAAGATACTGTATAATCTTGTCATATAAAACTGTATCTGTTTGTGTAACAAATTATAAGATAACAAATGAAAGACGATTAAATCTATATCACTGGACTATCTTTGTGATTCTCACATTTTTTGTTGCAAATGTAGGCTTGTGGGTTGCAGACTATATTCAGTTAAGTTAAAATTGATTTTTGAATGGAGCGCATTATTCAGATAGTGACCCAAGGTCAGATGACACACTGTTTAAAACATACTGCTGGTTTATGTTGCACTGGCCACTGCCCTAAACCCATACACTTATTGACATGCAATTGGCAGGCGAGCTGAAGTGAAACTGCAGTGTTATTCGCTGATGTGAGCTTTGGCTTCCTGTCAACAAGACCACTTAAAAGTCTAAAGGGCTTATTACCACTGCGGTTTCTACATAAAAGCTGTGTGTAACAGTGATACATTAACACCTCAGGTCAAACTGTTCAAAGCATCAACCATAAATCCAGCAGTTCATTAGTGAATGATGTTGCTTCTAAATGAAAACTATTATTATAAATAATTATTTATTATTTATATTAATATTTATATTCAGAATCAAAACCTCTTTATTTCTAAAATATGAATTCATACTAAGCTTCCAAATAGGAAATTAACTGACAAAATACCAGCATGTGTAACTTCAGACTCCGGTTCACAGATGCTCTCGCTGGGCCTCTGAGGGAGGCCAGTATTTGCCTTCCTTAGCCACAAATCGAAGACTCTAGTTCATCCTTACAACAGATAAGAACCACAACGACAAAATACTGTATGAAGAAGAGGTGAGAAATGAACACCACCAGATGTTGAATGTAAGAATGGGAAGGTTAAAGATAGCAAGTAGAAACGTGAGAGTGACAGAGAATGGGAAAAAGAATGAGGGAGAGAGGATATTAAAGGATAAGAGTCATCACAGAAACGGACAAGCAAAGATAAACAGATAAAAGTTATGGGCAGGAATATTTACATCTCCATAGCCCCCAGTCGTTCAGTTAGAGTTATAGGTTGTATGGAAGGAAAGTAATAACGGAGAGTCAACTCTATCTTAACTTTTATACATTTATAAAAAGGTCACAGGGCAGGAAAATGAAGTCTGAATAAAACCTCACAGAGACAACAGCTGTGGGGCAAAACTGGGATAAACTCCATCCTAAGATATGTTCTGGAAAAAGTGTTAACACAATACCTAGAATGTATATGTCAACTGTAAATGGCAAAAAACAGAAGAAAAAAACAGATCAGTATGATGTCACTAACTTGTTAATTATATTTCATTTGTTCAGCAGTATTCATTTCAGTAAGAAATGTACAACCTTTTTGTCTGTTTTTCTGGGATTATAATCAAACAGCTTTGTTTTAATTTTCTTCTCCATGTTATTTCACAATTCTGATGAGTTTATCAGCAAAGGCCAACTTCAATTTCACGTTCTTTCTTTTGGCAAGTCATGTAGCCTGTTGGTTCATTTTTTCATGACCATCATGAAATGTCTTGATTAGAGAACATCCTGTTCAAAAAGAGAACGACATAACTTGTCGTGTTAAACAGACATGGCAACGCCTGCCAATTATGAGGAGGAGTGCAGATCAGTTTTTATGGCAAAAAAAAAAAAGTGAAAGTTGGTGACTCAGTCTCTAATGTGATTGCAGAAACTTTTAAATATTTTACTTTCAAACTTTTTAATTTTTATTGAGATACAACCAAAAAATAAGACGATGTGGTCAGTTTCTTTTAAGCAAATAGTTTCTTTCAGTTTCAAGTTGAGTTGTAATTCAAGGAATCAATAGACATTTCTAACTTCAGACTTGTGAGTTAACACAAGAACCAGGAAACCTCAATGATTGATAGGAGGCTACCTTTATATCAGTTTTTAAAGCATCTTTGCTTTTCACTTTGTCTCTGAATGATAGAGACAGACCTATATAACATACAATAGCAGTCAAAAGTTTGGACACACTTTCTCATTCAAGAGAATAGGAAGTTGTGCCCAAACTTTTGACTGATACTGTATACCATCAAGATTAACAAAAACATTCCATAAGTGCACTTGTATGCCTTAAATACTACTAACTAAACATACATTTACATTGAATACAAAGCAACTTACATGAAGATGATGACAATCAAGTGTAAAACTATTAATGTTGATGATGAGTGATAGGCACCTCTGTTTCTAACTGGGCTGGTGCTTGTTGCTCCTTTCCTTAGGAGAGATGTTTATTTTTTTTAACAAATACTTACACAGATTAAAGAAAGAAATTCCAGTCATGGTACACCAGCTAACATCTTTCTGTCAAATATTTCACTGGAGTGGCAGTTACCAGTGGAAACTGTTGGCCAGATGTTGTTTTCCCGCCTGTGACAGTAAAGTACACCCTAGTCTGACTGGTTTATACAACAACCTGATTGGAGTCTGACTTTACCCTGATGCTGCTCAAGATTTGTTATTGGCAAAAGAAGAAAATCTCCATCCAAAAAGCCATTTATTCTAATCTCACAACAGGCTGGATTTTATCTCATAACTGTAACAAGGAGTGATGTTATGAGGAAGGTGTGTGAGTGTATGAATGTTTGGGAGTGTATGTATGAGTGTGTGTATTTTCCACAAGGAGGTCTGATAATCCCCCACAAGGTCCAATTAACCAAGCTCTGTGGATTCAGTGCTGTCTGTTTGCATCAAAACTGATCCATATCTAATGGCCTGATCTAACCAAACACATAGGGCTGCACTCACAAACAAGCAAACAAACACAATCCCACCACCCAAACAAAAAAGCAATCAGTAAAGGACCACTTTGAGTTCACATGTGTGCATTCAGCCTGCACCCTTGGGTGAACTAAGAGGGACTCTGGCATACCTCCCAGATATGAAACCAGCAGCACTTCACTGGGGGTCTCTCTCTCTCTCTCTCTCTCTCTCTCTCTCTCTCTCTCTCTCTCTCTCTCATCTCTCTCTCTCTCTCTCTCTCTCTCTCTCTCTCTCTCTCTCTCTCTCTCTCTCCTCTCTCTCTCTCTCTCTCTCTCTCTCTCTCTCTCTCTCTCTCTCTCTCTCTCTCTCTCTCTCTCTCTCTCTCTCTCTCTCTCTCTCTGATTAGAAAAACACTGTCTAAGTCAGGGATCTAGGAGACTGTTTTGGACCATAAGCACTGTGCACTGCTAAGCACTAAAGCTGGCTCCTAGATTTAGCCTTCAGTGCATGTTTCTAAGGGACCACAAATCATTCACTGTAAGAATATCCCTACCAAAGCAGGTGTCAAAATAAAGTTGTTACGGATCTGTGGATTTAAACAAGTCATTTACAATAACGGCTTAAACTCTTCTATAGTAGTACAAAAAGTGAAAACAGTGTAGGGCTTCTATTTTGGGGGCTGTAGATAAATCCACTCTCCCTTTAAAGAGACTGATAGAGTTAAGCCCAGATGCACTATATTAGCAGCTTTAAAATGATAAAAGAATCATCAGGCTCAGCGAGCATATAACCGTAGAATCAAATACGGCTCTGAATTCATTACGTCTGATGGTATCAATCTGCTATGCATTATTAGGACCCTCGCAGAGAAGCTTTTCTTGCAATACTCCTTTTAAATCTTCCTTGTTCTTTCCCCTTGGACAGCTGTAGTCTGACTGAGATTTCTGCTGAGATCAAGAAGTAAAAAACTGAAAATTGCTAAGGATAAATCCCAGGACTAAGAATAATGAATGAAGCCTCACAAAATAGTCACCTGCCAGCTTTGTGAAATCAAGTCTATAAAAGTCTAACCATAACTGACCTCAAGAACTCTGCTACTGACAAAAGCAATACAGATATTTCATGAGAGAGTTACTGCACATCTTTACCTGTCTTCAGTATGTATAAAATGCTACTTTAATGAAAGAGCTTGGGCGGATTATTACGTATTCCTCCATTCAAAAACTTTGTGGATGTCACTAACCTTTTACATGCATTCTATTAAACTATCCAATTATATGGAGGCTTTGCTCAAAGTCTGCATGGTCATCAATATCTTATCATGTGCTGAAAAGATATATTAGAAGCAACTGACGCATTAGGTAGGAGCACCCACAAGCTGCATGTTTGAGGAATTTCACTTCTGTGAGATTGTATGTAGCAGGCAGTGAATCCACATCAGAGTGACTGATGGTGTCTATGTTCTTCATTTTTTCTAAATTTCACTCAGTCTTCTAATGTCAGCAATATTATTTATTTTATTGACACATTAAATTAGTTTCCTCTGAGATATTATTGAGTTATATGGTGACTTTGCTGTTGTAAAATCATCACTGTTAGTGCTCTAGCGACAATATTTAGTTATATTGAAAATATAAATCAAGTCTATTCTTGTTCTGAGGATTACTTCAGGACACAGCACTTACTGTACTTCATTAGTGAACAAATCTGTTTCACTTTTTTGTTAGAGAGTACTGTGAAAAGCTATGTGTGGAAGAACCCCTCCAAACCTCTCGACTGTGCTGAGGCATTTCATTCTTGACATTATTACAACTACAGTTAGCTGGGCAGCTAGAGCCTTTCTGCCTTTTCTGAACATGAATAAACCTATCTAGAACAATTCTGAGCTACTTTTAAGTTATTCCACAGCTGGTATACGCAGATATGGGTCCGGGCATCGAGGGCTCACAGCAGGGTGGCAACAGCACCACTGATAAAACAAGACTTAGTGAAAACCAAGTATATGGCTGGATTGTGTATGAAACAATAGGAGGCTTTTAATTTGTATGTTGCCTAGTTACCATCAGATATGGATTTGTATTTACTTGTATGGCATTTTTCCTACAGTAGTTGTAACTCAAGGTGATGTACACAACAGAAAAACATTATGGGTTGCTGTTGGTCAGTCAGAAATAGTGACGACAGCGTGTGTGTATGCCTGGCCCCATTGTTGCAGTCTAGCCAGAAAACAGACGGGGGAAACAATGAATACTGTATGTGACATAGTAAATCTGTAAATGAACATCTGCATTCATCTGCCCAGTTTTCAAAAAGATTACATCGAAACTCAGGGTTTCCCGCAGAAAATGTGTTAGTTAAGGTGGTGGGGAGCAGTGAGACCGGGGGGGGTCACGATGAAGACGTTAGTTAAGGCAGCAGGCCTGTGTTGCTTAGGCAGCCACCTAAGCTGTAAAGTGCTGTGGGAAAACCCTGGAAACTATAATATAAATGATCCAGATACATCTTATAAATGAGAAATGCAAGCAAAAGTATTCTTTGAAACTGCAGAGGTATGAGTTTATGACGTGACTCATGAATTCAATGGATGGATCAGCCCTTCCACTTAGTCTATTTATTTATAGTAGAGAAAAGGGAACTCAATGGTTTGCTTTCCCAAATCTAATTCAGCATATATGCTGGCAGAAATGATCTCTAACCTAAGGGCTGGTGGGAGAGAGTCAAATAAATATTTATTGTGAGAGCTGCAATGGCTTTTCTGCAAAAAGCCTAATCGATAATTGTCAGTCCTTACCTTAATCACTTACAGGCAGTTAACAAATCAGTTCCTCTGTCTGAGCAATAGAAACAATTTGGAAGCATAAACATCGGATTTTAACAGACCATTAAACCATTTCTTTTTTCCGCCTTTTGCATTTTTGGAGAATGAGGAGAGCAAAAGGAGGAGTAATTAGTCACCATTGTTGATTCAGTTGCCAGCAGGATGATCCACTGTAGTGTTTCCCACTGGTAAACTGTTTAGCAGAGATGCTAAGCTACCAACATACTGACGCAGCTCGTCCTGTGATCAATTAGCAGATGACAGCCTACAGCCTAACTGCAGAACAGCTCACTTTCGCTGAATGATACTGTTGTATTTCATAAGTGCATACATTTCTGGCATCCCCACGTCCTAGGGGTCAAGATGTCAACCATGAAACGGGCTGATTCAAGTCCAGCAGGGGAACTTTGTTGGATTTCTCTCCCTCGTTTCCTGTTATCTCTCTACTAGTGCTATCTAATCAAGCTATAACATGCTTACATTTTGTGAAAATGGTCTTTATTTGACACTGTGACAAATCATGCACTACAAACATGAATAAAGTAATATTAAATTAGGTTGCATTAAGTGATTCAAAAAGACTTCAATTTTCACTCGTCATTACTCTAATACTAATGTGCCATGGATAAGCTATGTTCATTTATGTTCCCAAAATCTTGAACTATCTGAACTACAGCCATTATCTCTGCCAGATGGATAGTCAGTCACATACTGGAAACAAATATGTCATGCATCCTTTCAGCTTTGTTAGCCCCATGACGGGTTTGTAAGGAGCTGACGAAAGATAGAGACATATCTCAATACTGGGAGAAAACAAGGGCAGGAATAAAACAAATAGAACCACAAGGATTGAGAGATCAAACTCAGTACGTCCCACATCTTTTATGCTTCTCTCTCTTGATCTCAGTCTCATGCGAAACTTTGAAAAGTGAAGAAAAAAGATGGATACCAAGCACTGAGAACCATGGATGTGACTATCTGTGAGAGGACAAGGAGAAGCAGGCAGTTTATAAAAAGGACATGCATAAATTGATCAGTTCCTTTGGCCCAGGCAGATATTTTATTTATGCAGCACTTGCGGTATTAGACACCTTTCTAGCCATCAAAGGAATTGTAAATCAAGGCAAGACACGCATCAGCACCACAAAGGCGTAGAAGAAGGGCATCTCTTAACCTCAGGAAAAACTTGAGAGGAGACATACATTATAGAAAGAATAAATTTTCATTGTGGTGCATTTAAATGATATGGGTCTTACTTCACCTTAAATATGGTAACACTATATCATCTAAATTTCTACAAAAAAGTCATTAAGTGAAACAATTAGACAAAGACTTCACAGTCACACTACTGTGAATCAGCAAACATCTCCTCATCATACTGCATCATAGTTAGGCCTGTCACAATAATTACATGATCAATTATCTTACAATTACATAACTATCAACATGATCATATCTATATATCGACTTATTGTATGATACATGGACATGACCTTGATCATTTTTTACCTCGATATTGCCACACTCCGCATTAGCAGCTGAGAGGCTATTCATGTCACATTGGCAAAGCAAGTTAGTTGCCTCCATTCCTCACTGTGCACGTCCTGAGTGGAGACTATGTAACTAAAGGTAAATAACTCCTCCTGTCCTGGCCCATAATGGTGGTCTGTGTTTTTAAGGAAGCATAGTGCCCACTCTCCAATCTCATCCCCCGCCCCCCTTGCTTTATTATGCTATTATATTATCATTATATCGGTGGCAAAAAATGGTCTTCAAATGAAAATAACATTATTTATCACAATTATTTCTGGGACAACATATCGTCCATAGTTCCACAATTCAAACCTGGCCCATTACTGCATGGTAATCGATACATAAGAGAGAAAAGAGAAAAGGAAAAAAAAAGTGTTTCTGACTAATGGTACATTTGACAAAGTCATAGTCATATCTTTCAAACTTTTATTTTCCATTTCAAAGCCTCCTTCTTTCCAGTAAAGACTATCAGAGGTTAAGACCCTTGAGATCTTTCCTCCCTTTCTTCCCCGACATGTCAGTCTCTTTCACTATCCACTGCTCCCCTCCCTGTCTCTTCCTAGTCCATCCCCTGTGGTACAGCGGACAGATACAGTACTGGAGAGTCTTCCTTTCATTTCTTCCTTTCAGTCGATAGTTTTGTGCGTCTCAGATTGTATCTAATAATCAGATAAGTCTTTCATGACAAGCAGAGTCACAGAGGGACATTGAAAATATGTACTGGCTGCACCTGTAGATTAACACGAAGGGGATGCAGTCAAACTCATATCTGTCAGTTTTATCCAATGACAATAATCAGTATTAAGCATAGAAATATGGTAGATTTCAGGCTTTTGGCTGCTGCCATAAAGGACTTTCATATCAAGGGACTGACTGTTTATGGCTACTACCATGAACACTTCAAAGATACAAAGAATTATTGAAATCAACATTAAATCTACTATTGGCATGCCCCCTGGCAGTATTTTAGCTATATGCTTTCATGCAGCTGGACACCCTTAGCAGATAAAGACGAAGTTATGTGAGCCAAACTGATGTTAAAGAGGCATGTGGCCAGGATGATTGCGTGGTGTCAATTTTCCAGCCAACAGAAACTTAATGTCTCTCTATGCTGATGTTTGTCCAACAGAGAGTAGCAGGCTGAGCTGTGGAGTGAAAGTCAACACCAAATCAATTCACTTCTAAGTAACATTTTCAAGTTTGTAGCTACTGTTAGGTATAGCCTGCTACTATTAATGTAACTCCCATTATCCCTCTACATACCAGAGGCCTTTTCACCTGGTGCTGCAATCTGGTTCTTCCTTTTAACCTTTATTTAAATAGGAAGTCTTTTGTGATATGAAAAAACAAAACATAAAAACAAAAAAAAACATTAATATCCTGATTGAGAGAAGCGCTCAACTGTACTGATTGAGTTCACTGCAACTCTCTCTTCTTGGCAAAAAATGACCCAATCCAGTACACTAAAATCACTGCAAAGACATGACTTGAATACCACTAACTCAGTGGTTCTCAAAATGGGGTCCTAGGACCCCCAGCAGTCCTTGAGAGTGTTCTAGGGAGTCCCAGGCAAAAAGGGGATTCATTTATTTTCATTCTTATTCCATCCCTGAGTGACACAACGACAGAATATATGACTATTTTGTTCATGGGTTTCATACACTTTCTGTAATAAAACATCAAAAAGCAAAAATCTTGGATGATGGGGGACACTGGGACAAAACCTTTGCCAGTTTAGAGGTCCTTGATGTGAAAAAGTTTAAGAAGCGTGTTTCTAACTATTCTGTTTGTGCCTTTGTAAAGGCTTGAAAGACAGATAGCACTGGCCGCTGGAAAGAACATTACCAAGCTTCTTTCTTGTGTTTATGTGCTGATGTGTTTTCATCAGGGAGAGATGTGGTTTGTGAGAAAAAAATTTCTTTCTTCAGCATATTCAAGAAATGTTTTGAAACTGCAGATGACATAGAAATAGTATTTAACAACTCAGTGTTCTTAAGCAAACAAATGCCAGTAAATGATTTGCCACATCTGAGCAGCTGCCCTAAATATTTCAGAAAGAAAAGCATACTACAACAGCCTAAAATCTGAAAAGTAAGATACAGGAAAGTTACAAAATGGACAATGGAAGGGATATGGCTAAGCCGGAGAAGAATTTAGACCAAATATTTGAGGAAGCATGCCTATTGTTTCATTCAAACTCTGTGTTTCATTCATACTCTTATCCCACAAGCCCACAGAAGCTAGATGAGACAAACAGAATTCATGCAGACCATTGCATGGAAAGTCTGACAAGGGTTAAGGTTAGGAAAAAAATGTACCTGAACAGAAGGCAATCTTGCAAATACCTTACAAGCTGTAAGAGAGAGAGGGTCGAGAGCATGCAGTCCTGATCACAGACTTTGAATTCATCATTGTGATGGCAACAGTTTGCCTCTAAGTCTATGTCAAAGTCAGTTTCTGAAAAGGAGGGCCAAGTGCAGCAAAAAGGATCCAGACAAGACTGAGGACTTGAATTAATGGGCTTACAGCACTCAAGAGTTTTGAAGCCACAGTCTCTCTCTTCACATGCCAAGCCTTAAAAACAAAAGAACTGGTTTACTTGGTTTCTCTCTATTATTGCAAGATTACTGAATACAAAAACCGATCAATAATGAATTACACCAACATCATATCAACAAACAATATTAGTTCAGTTAACTTAAAACTAGGCAGTCACACTCAACAGGCTCTGACCTCAAAAGAATAAAAAGTAATACATTTCCACAGGGACAACTGCCCTTCGTGCTGACAGTAGCTGGGTACTATTTCCTTTTATCTGGAAACTCCTTGATTTGAAAGAGGATTGTTATTGATCCCTAACTGTTGTTACAGACTGAGAAAACAGCTTTGTAAAAGATTGGGAATTACAATGCACTTTTTATAATAATCAGTGAATCTCAATACATTGTGAAATAAGAATGAACTCTTCTGACATGAGCCTTATTATTAAATCCAGACACAGGTCCAGCATCCCATTCATAGGCTCTACCTAGGTAAATAAAATCTGAATTAAAAACAAAATAGATTTGTCCTGTAGTTGGATGAAATGAATGAATGTTAAACAATCAGGAAATACGGTTTTATTTCTCATTCACCCACTTTGTTCTTGCTACTGCCTCTCTCTTTCTCTCTCTCGCACTCTTTCTCTCTATTTCTCTCATCTTTCTTAAACCAAGTTGGGAAGCCAACAACAAAGTCTAATTTTACTTTTAATGTTATTAAATGAAGAGAATTCTCCTTCCCTCGTCCTATATCGATACTTGTGCATTTCCTTGTTTAGTAAATGAAGCGGTACACAAGTTGAAGCAGCCATGCTGTGTCTGTTTGACCAATCAGTGATGGTCATCCCCGCAAAACCCACAAGCAAAGTTCCTGTACTTTTGGAAAATACAACCTCCCCCACCCCCTGGAATGGTGTATGACATCATAATGACATCATGTGACAGCTGTGGGAAACATATCAGTGAAACAGCAAAGGACGCTAAACAAGAGGCGCAATGAACACTAGAAATAGACATCAGCTGTCTGAATGAACTCCATCCACTGACGAAGATGTGGGTAAAAGCTCTGAAAATGTTCCAAATAAGTATTGAGTGTTTGGGGTTTTTTTGTATTTTCATACAAGAACTCTGTAACTTTGTTTATTACGGAGCCCGCCCATCACACACTGTGCTACCCAACTACACAAGTAAATTCTCAACCTGTGGGAAACACTGCAGGTCATAAAAATATTGTTCTTCATATGAGACATTTGTACCTCTAATATCAGAGACAGTTTTAATACAGTCAAATGAAATGTGTTGGAAAGTCAATTGGATTGAGTAACTAAAGTTGGTTATTAAATTTTTATCTGTAAATGCTCTCAGTTTGAGAAGAAGAGAGCATCAGCTAATTATATGGATGGCTGACTTTTATAAGTCCAGGGCTCTTCAGTCTTTTATTACAGCTCACTCTACTTTCCTCCTCTCCTCCCTTTTTCCCCGTTCATTTCACACACTAAAGATGAAGGAAGGATCTGGGGTACAAGCTTTGTTTGCACAAAACAAATGCTGAGAACACCATGCAGATGACCTTTGCCAGGTACACAGGGAGTTGAGCTGTCACGGTCTTTGCTCTATTAGTGAGCCAATACATATGGTCAGAGTACACATTATCAAAAACATGTGTGGTGTGGTCCTGTTCGTGAATAATTACCTCCTCAATGATCCCTGAGTGGCCACATCACCTCATCGCCCTGAGCCAGTCCCTGCTGTCATGTGCCATTAACACATCCACAATACATAAAACAACACAGTTCACCTCAGCAAAGAGGACAGAGATAAAACCTGTGCACTTTAAACACTTCTGTCAAAACAGGACAGAATAGTCATAAGAGTTCAGGTGAAGAAGGACCACACCTAATTCTGTCATAATAATGACCAGCTAGGACTGTGAGTGTCCCCCAGGTGGGAATCAACTTTGTATCTATCTACTTCAAAGTCAGATCAAACACTTTTTGTTCTTTCATTCACATCTAAGGTTTCATCTACATCTCCAGTATAAGCAGGAACCCTCCTGTTCTACGCAGAGTCCTAAAGAAGGAGTGGAGCTGCAACATCAGCAGCCAAAGAGTGAAGGGTTAGAAAGCGCCGAGGGGAGTCTTCCAAAACAACAATAACAGCCGCACACTGTCTCAGCCACACCAATCATCAGATTCCTGTTGGAAAAAAACTCCCTACTGTTTCTGCTGGAAAACAACACACAAAGGATAAAAGCAATGGCTGCTGAACAGCACACAGAACTATGGAGATTGTGGTGCAAAATTGTTGGAGTGTTCTGTGATACAAAATGTTGTTTGGATAGAAGTGAAGCAGACTGAGTTGGACAGTAAAGGAAGGAGAAGGATGATAGACAGTTTGGCTTTGGTATAGGAAATCACTGTGAAGGGAGGTGTCAGAACCACTGGGGCATGTACTGATTTCCCAACATGCACACACAAAAACTCAAACACACACACAAACTGGACAAAACACACTGGGCGTCTCTACAGAGGGGAGCTTTTGAATGCACAACACCACACGCACATTTCAGTCCACCCGCAGAGCACCTGGGCCTTTCATCTATCCTGCTCCACCTGCCGTGTGTGTGTGTGTGTGTGTGTGTGTGTGTGTGTGTGTGTGTGTGTGTGTGTGTGTGTGTGTGTGTGTGTGTGTGTGTGTGTGTGTGTGTGTGTGTGCTGTGTGAGTGATCAAAAAGACATAGATTGCATGCATTACAAACTATGCAATTGCCTCCATATGTTTTAAGCCATTTTTTAAAAATGTTTCCACTTTTTCTGTCAGAAATTTGTATAAACTGAAAAGAGAAAAATAAAAAGCCCTACATCTGAAGAAACATATGCAAACCAATGATGAGCTCATACATGTCAAAATGTTAATGAATCCCATTTGATCCCACAGCTGTAGCCAAACTATTACAAATATTATTATTCCTGTACATTTAAAACAAGGAACTAAAGAGTGTCTTTCAGCTCTCAGGCCTATGTGAGGGCCTGAGGATAGGACATGAAGTTCCCAAACAACTGATATGGATGAGTGCATTGAATCATCAACTAGAGGCCGAAGTACCACTAGAGAATGATAAGAATGGTTAATATCTTTTGGCAGTCAGGCGTCAGGATGAAGTGTGTTGTAGCAATCCAAATCATTTCTGTGGTTTTCTTTGTGCTATGTGTTTCTATTGCGCTAAAATAAAGATGATGAAAACACACATCAATCATCATTGTGTTAGTGTTTTTAGTAATTGGAATTGGAATATGTTATACTTCCATGTCACTTGCCCTCTTAATAAATGATGTACAATACCACCTTTTAACACAGTCTCCCTATATGTTTATATGTGCTTTTATATATGTGTCTTTCTTGCCTGGTAAAGTTTTCATGTTTTTTTTAAATTGATGTAATTTCATCAATTTCATAATTCCACTTTGCCCTCTGCCCCTCATGTCCTTTTACCTATTACCTTCTGTCTTAGCCCCTCTGTCTTAGGCTACACTCAGGTCAATCAAGCACTGAAGCCTTTCCCAAGACTTTAAGGACACTCATATCTTGGCCAGGAAGGGATTTGAGCAGGGGGCTGAGTGGGCAGGTTGTGATAATAGGAGGGGGAGAGAGTTCATGTTTTAAAGAGTAGACTGGCACAAAAATGAGCTGAACTGCTGGAAGGACCTAATTAGCCGAGATAAAGATGGCCACAGTGCACTGATACAAAGAAGTATACAGGCATATACGCAGACATAGATTAACAGGGAATGTGGTATTAGTGTCATGCTAATGTATCTGGTCCTTGTGTGAGTGGGCTATATGTCTCTGCTCTCAGTAAATACTGGGCGGCCAGCATCAGTCACACTGCTGCTTCACTGGCCCTGCGAGAAACCCACAGAAGGCAACATTCTTCACAACAGAACACAGACCAGACCACCCACACACCCATGCCTGGCCAAACCTCATTAACAAACATTTGTCCTGACTCCCTGAGATGTTTAAAAAGAAAAAAAGCCAGTTATATGCAATGTGGAAGTTAAACCAAACTAGACTGCCATAAAAAATGATAAGCTAGTACAGCCAGCCTGGCTCTGTCCAAAGTTAACAGAGTCCACCTACCAGCATCTCCAAAGCTCATGAATAAATATGATTTATCAATATTCAATCAAAAAATTGAATTATAAAAATGACATTTTGTGACAGGCTAGCTATTCTTTTTCTCTTTTTTGTCTCTATGCTTAAGCTAACCTAAGCGACTGCTGGTTCTAGCTTTATATTTTAAAGGACAGACATGAGAGTGGTATTAACCTTTTCATCTAACTCTCAAGAAGTGAATTTCCAAAAGTGTCACACTATTTCTTTAAGCCATTTCACCTACACCTAGAGTACAACAAAGTATTTTAGAATGTTTCTATGGCTATTCATTTTTTTCAAGTAATACCAGCAAACAACATGAAGTCATGGTCACACTGTTTGTTTGTATTCAGCATGTCTGTCCTCAATTGTTTCCACAACCAAAGACAATTTTTCACATTGTAGTCAATAAAGTTTTTAACTACCTAACTAAAGCAAAAGGGGTCCCACTATTAAAGTAAAACGTATTCTAGATCTAAAGCTTTAGTCCCAACAGTAATTTTTGAAGTTGTTCATTTTAAAAGGGGATTTTAACTGAGAATTATTTATGTATGTTCTACTCTTGAACCTCAAAACAACTGTATATCCAACCAAAAACATGAAATCCATTTTGTGATATCGTCTGTATCAACATCTCCTAGATTCTTAAAAAATATGTATCTTAAGTCCCTCATTTGTTTTTCCATCAGGAGCTGTAAGGTTGAGCTAACCTTGGCAAATGCACTCAAAACATAAAATGTATGAATGCAGAAAGTCAGACTGATGTCTTTGACCTGTTGTAACTGACCTGACTTTGTGATAGACCTAAGCAGCTTAATCTACAAGTGAGCAACACAACCCATTGCCCATCCATCTCACAAGATAATCAATAGTAACACGGCTGCAGATGATACATTGAGTGAAATAGAAAGTGGTATGGTAACTGAATTTATATTCTACAGAGCTTTGGAGAAAACACAGATACCAAGCTTGGACATTTAATGTGTTTCTTTAACAGAGAGTCATACAGACAGCAGACGTGTGTATGACACAAGCCTACCTGATGCATGTTTGGCCCATCGGTCACCCTGCTCGTCACTGCAGTGAGTTCAGTCTGTTCTGTAGTTCATTAACTTCACTGATAAACCTGATACTTACACTCAATTAAATAAAACAACAAGCAGATAAGAGGCATATCTTAAGAAATGAATTTTCATTATTGCCTTCAGGGAGTCGCTATGCCCAACCCGCTTGTAAGGGTAACCGTTTTTCCAAGTCCTTTATCCCCCTCTGCTGTGGTGCGAGCTGTCAAATGAATTGCCCTTCAAGGGGATTAATAAAGTTGTTTTGAATCTTGAATCTTGAATAATTATTTTTACATATGAAAACAAAATGGACCATCAGAAGAGAATAAATACAATTTAAGCAGCACAATCGATGGTAAAAGAAGCTCAAACATGTACAAAGATAGACACTGCATCAAACCCAACAAAGAGATAGACAAAGAAACAAGCAAAGCTCTCATCATTTCACATGTGTAAGACACAGCCTACACATCAAATTAAACATGTAAACCAACCCACAAAAGACCATGCATGCATAATAGTGCCTGAATACACCCACAAACATGGATACCCCACATGCATCCTACATGGAAATTCATATATTAACATAAAGCATCAATGTATCCAAACACACAAGGCATGTGTTGGCTACAGATAACGTGATGTTTGTTTACATTGATCAAGCAATGTTCAGTGGAATTTCAGGGCAATTAATTAAAACATTTAAACATTTAACGAAAAGCACATAAAGAAGTGTCGTAACTGGCTTCAAATCTGTCTTGCCAAACATTCTGTGGGCAGTCCAATATTTCAGCCCTGAGGTACAGCCATAAAGGCACCGCATGAAGCCCAGTGATCAAAGAGAAAGCTCACTAACCAACTCGGACCACGTTGAGCTTCTGGTTTCGCTCCAGCTCACTCCCATGTCATCAAGACCCCTGATGTTGTTGTTAAGGCGTTAAATACATGTCTGTGTGCAGCTGAGCAGTTCTATGTGAACATGTATGTGTATAAGATCAAAGACATCTCAGAGATCCCATCTCAGCAAAGGCTAGGAGCATACACTGGTCAAAGAGGTGAAGGGTGAGACAGCACAGTGTGTTTGATTTTGTACCATATTTGGTATAGTAAGTCCAAGAAAACAGTAAATTTGATATAAACAAACACAACTCTACATGATATGTGAACCATTAAAATCTTTTAGCCTGTTCAAACTTGTAGTTTGCTTTCCTTGGTCCACAGTGAAACAACAAAAACAGACACTTGCATTTTAGTTCTTAGTGTGCTAGGAGTTCTCACTCATAACAAACAAGTAATTATGCAATTACAGTGACTTTGCTTGAAGGCTTGTATGCACTCTGGTGGTCATGCTCAAGTTCAAACATTGTTTGATAACCAACATTATTTCAGACTTTATTTGGGATTTCGCTGTAACAAATAACATTGAGTGGCTAGGAAAAAAGGAAGGGAATTCTGAATCCAGACTCAATACTGCAACATGATGTTGAAAATGGTTCGACATTTTACAACATGATCTTAATCATGCATCCGGATACAATTTATTAAAGCATTGTGGGCAAAACTCCTCTAGTAGAAATCCCTTTATTGCTAAAGAAAATTTAAGAATATTGTTGTTCTGCTTTGCAGCATTCAGCTGATTTCCATGAGTTCACCCTACCAAACAAAACAACAGTTAGCTAAGTGAGCAGAACCAGTCTTGTCACGGAGCCACACTTCTGAAACAAGAGAGACTGCTATCCAAGCAGCAGCTGCCTAGGCGTTTTTGTTTCACTGATAGATGTAGCTTGCTACCTAAGACAAATAGCCATGTGTTCATCAAACAGCCAATTCAAATCCCCAGACTCATGCAAACTGAAAACAACAGCTCAAACTGACTGCTGTGGTTACAAAGTCAATTGCACAACATCCCACTGATTTATTCTAAATAGCAGCAGTTATTACTTAGCATTTGCAAATAAGGGCTACTTTCAATATAAGTCATAATGCTCTATGTTTCTTCTTTTATTCAGTCAGATCTTATGACTGGAATTAGAGCAGCAATGATGGCCTAGTATTTAATCCTGGCACCCTGTTTCAGTTCAAGAGTGAAGTGCCTGTAACTGTCTCTACTGTGCAGCTTCTCATATTGTAGGCTTCTTTAGCCATGACATACCACAGATTACATAACTCCACTGCCACTGTATGGCCCTCAGGCCTCAACTATCTTCTACTGTAGCCATGAGACTGCCAGTGAACCCCATCCCCCACCCTTATGTACATACACAGTGCTTTCACATACAGTCACAGTCACACACATACTGAACACTCAAAGTCACACACACCAGCCCTGTAGGGAGGCGCAGGCTGGTTTAAGACCCATCGTTGGGCTATACAGTTTTCGCAAAGGAACACACACAGACCTCAGAACAATGCTTGGCTGGCTTAAAGAGATGCCACATGACTATGTGAACTACATAACAGTGCTTGCCTTCACTATTGAGCTCAAGCATGTGATGAACAGCAGATTAAAAACAGGAGGATGCTAGTATAGACCAAACGACCAAAAACATTTGAGAGGAAAACTAAGGCAAGAGTGGGTAAGGAGGTGATGGTAGTGGTGGCCATAAACTCTGCAATTTCATGCTTTAAAACATAATGCAACATCCATTCACATATAAAACAAAGTGGTGATGCAAAAGAATTAGAGGGATATAAAATGTGCAACTGTTAATAATGATCAACATCAAATAAATACAAGGTTTTTTATCACAAAGAGGAAATAGTCTAATGTCTTGGCTTACTTTAAGTAAAAATGTTAGTGAATGAATGGTTGTTAGTTCTCTCTAAAAGACAGAGAGCCTTGACTCTCACTTGATTCCTATGTAGACAAACAGAAAAACACACCTACTCAGCTGGGTCTTGTAAAAAGTAAATGAAGTAAGAATGCAACAGCCCACAGTCCCCTTAGTAAGACTTTCCAACACAAGCCATCTCTATCCTTACAGCGAGGATGGAGTTACTGAACGTAGGTAACTTATCTTGTTTCAACCAGATGATGCAGTGATCCAGGATATAAATCCTTCACTGATAGCAAATTTAAGGCAGTTGAAATTGGCTACCCTTCAACCCATCACCTGGGATTTATGACTGACGTACCAAGACAATGGTGACACAAACATACACACACACACACACTCTCACTGACAACAAAACAGTGCCCAGTGCGGAAGGCCTGCAGTATAAAATAATGAGCAGCCCCACTGAGTCAGTTTGATCTTATTTGTGCAAATACTGAACTAATGAAATAAACACCTGCATTGAGGGTCTGAAAATGTCCATTTTCCAACACCCACCTCATGCACTAAATGTGCCAGATGAGATAAAAAAGCAACTTCTCCATCAAGGTTTATCATTCTTACACAACTACTTCCTGTCACCTTTTGTGTGTAGAGAGGAGACACTGTCTGAAAATATGCACCGTTATGCCCATATTCAAATCATTATCATGTCACTCCTTTTTCTATGACGGAAGACTTTGCACCCCAACAGTGCTATAAGCCCCCATTGCCTTCTGATGGGGTTGAACAACCAAGCATGACCTGGCTCTTATACATAGGTCATCTGTGATCACACATGAAAGCTCTTGTGGAATGACAATCAAAATCAAATTACTAAGCTTCTCTCAGTCCTCAGGAAGCCCTTGGCCAGTGTTTACATGTAGTCGTGTGAGAAATTAGATTATTTGCTACTGAATGTTGTTCTGTGCACTGATGTTCCAGGTTAAGGTAAAACAAGTTAAGTACACACAAAAACAAATACACCTGAGACTAAAAAAATCATTATGTGGGTGGAATTAAAAAAGCAGGGAAGGTTAGAAAGCTCATGCCAATTTCTCAATTTTCTCAGTCAAGATAAGGATTCAAACCAGCGGCTTTCCATTAAGCCCAACCTCTAATCTGTTGAAATCATTAAAAATAAAAAATAAAAAAAATCAATGAAGCTGCAAGATCAAATCATTTATGGATTTTAATTATGCCATGCAGACGAAGAAGTTTGGACATCCAGTGGCTTTAATAGCTTTTAAAGCAGCAGTGTTCAAATAGGGTGCCGAGGTGAAAGCTGCTTTTGGAAATGTGATGAGAATGGCATTACAACAAGTTAATCTCAACCAATAGTAATATTCTTATCAAAAGAGAAATGCACTAGACAAGTCTGCTTTTATGTTTTTATACCTATGAATGTAAATCAACTCAACAAAAAACATCTGTAAGACAAAGTCATCAGGAACCTGTCAACATAGAACTTAGCCAGCTTCCTCAGACAGAAAAGGCGCTGCACATACACGCACACACACACAGTACTCAAGTACTTGTATGACTCAACAATTTATACATGCTGACCATCAATTTTAGTGTTGACAGGGTTAGAGTAATGACATCTAAAATCAATACATTTTCTGCACTACATGTGTGGTTCTCAGAAAAAATAGTGAAATGGTCTGTTGATACTCATATTGACATAATTCCAGCAACATAACACCTTTCACTAGTTGATAGATTAGTAGATTTCAGTAAGTTGTGTTTTAAAACAGTGGTTTCATTGCTAAAGTTTGCAAGATGAAAGTTTTTTAAAGACACAATTTTCCATTCTCTTTACTTTGTCATTTAACCAAACCATGGTCGTGACACTTCCCAAACTAAGCCTAAACTGTTATTACTCAGTTTGCACAATTTAGTCCTCTTAATTTCACAATTGATCTCCTTTTGTACAACATTTAGCTTAGAGAAATTATCTTGTTTAAATTAATGTTTTTTCATCTTTAATAGCACTAGAAGATGTCTGTTCAACCAGGATTTATTGTTCGGAGAGACCTTAACTACTTTTTCAGGGATAATAATGTCCTTGCAAGATAATACCCATGAGCTGACCACTTCTGTGAGTTTGTTAACATCCCGAGATGATTCATTGAACTCCTCCCAAGCCATGAAGTCCAGACAGCCTTGCAGCGTCAGCATTGCCTCCTCTGACCAGAGTTTCACCTTTCTGTTGAATACTTTCCTCTGTTTTGGCATGTGCAATATCCTGGAATAAGTTACACACAATTGTGGTCAGCCATGCCCAGCAAGGGAGTAAGAAGCTTCTTTAATTGAGCCAGAACACCGGTCCAGTATCTCGCCATTTCTGGTGGGGCAGGAAAGATATTTGTAAAGACTCCTTTAGTGTCTTGTACAGCGAGCAATGGTTGAAGTCGCCCAGAATTAAATTATGAGCATCGGGAGAAAACAACTGCAGTTTCTGCACAGTCTGTAGGATCAGTTCTGAGGTGATGCTCTTGTTTGCCTTTGGGCGAACATAGACCAGAATCACAAAAATCCACAGGAATTCCCAAGGCAGGTAGAATAGATGAACGGAAACAGAAAGCACTCCAGTATGGTTGGTGCACAGTCTTTCTCTTACTGAGGAAGTTTTGCACCAATGCTCATTTATATAAAAGGCATACACTTCCTCCACACAACTTACCGACAATGGCAGCCTCCCAATCTGTGTGTAAAGGCACACCAAACTTACCACTAGCTTCACTATGTTTCCGTCCAGACCTGAATGCAAGCTTCTTTAAACTTGTGTTGGTAGTGAACACAGACCTGGAGTTTGTCAGTTTTGTTACAGAGGGATCAGGTGTTAGCCAAGATAACAGGGCAGGGGAATACAAGACAGTCCACTTCGTATTTCTGAACGATAACATGATTTTACAGCAGTGCAGGTCAACCAATGATGATAAACAATGGCCAAAAAGAATAAGAACAACAAAGTGTAAACTGAACAAACAGACCAACACTGCACCACTGCGTGCTGCTGCTGGTCATTGCATGCATATGCACCCACTGCATTGAGAAATGTCATTGATCTTCATAAGCAGTTCTGCTGGAACTGAAATTACATTTCTCTATTCTCTTCATGAATCATAAGCATGGCCACTTCAATTAACAAGAAATAGTTTAACTAACATTCCAAGAGGGGAAAAGAACAAAATAATTTTAAACCACTCCTTCTCGTGAAACAATTATTCAGTTTCAGAGTAAATCTAATTCATTTAAAAAGGATTGACCTACAGCCCAGCAGCAAATTGATTTAGCATGTCATTCTATTGGCAGAGGAAATGTAAACATGCTCATCAGTGTGAACATTAGTGGAAGAATTAAGGGAGACGTGTTGAATGTGACTTTGGGTTGCCGCCGCCCCCTCCCCCCCACACACACACACACACACATATAAAATTATTAACTCATTTGAATAGAAACACACAAACCAGAAGAGAACAGAACAGGATAGAACAGAGGAGATAAGAACAAAGAGCTTATTGTTTTGTTTTGTTCTCTGACCTGAGAGGCAGATGAAGGTCATGTAGTCTCCTTGACCACCGGTGGCCAGGAAGGGAATCTTCTTCTTGGTCCTGCGCTTCACTTGCACAGCAGCGAGCATCTTCTCGTCGTGGGGTGTGAAGACCTCCTTGTTGATGGCTGATTTGGCACTCATCTCTGAAGCAGGCAGAAGTGAAGAGCTGGTAAACAGTTAAGTGGAGAGGATGAGATCCAGTCTTCACTGAATAGGGAGAAGAGAGAGAGTAAGAAAAAGTTCCAAATGAGATTATGCAGAAAAGAAGGCCCTGTACAACACTGTTATCCCAAATTACAAAAAAATCAATAAATCTGGACATCCAGTCTACGTATTAATATTTAACTGGGATGTGATTTATCTCTTTCAATTGGCCAAATAACTGTTCAGTACACAATATAAAGTCTGATTGTCTATATTGACAATTTTATGTGACAAAATGTTTCTTGTTTTGCAACCACTCCAGCAATCAAAATGTTTTGTTCTTTTTTGCCTGAGATGATGAAGAGAAGAAGGAGCAGGCTTCTAATAACTTTAGATCAACTAAAGAAACAGCCATGTTAATATGAAAATAATTTTAATGATGCTTTAGCAAGTTTATCAATTCATTTATCATGAAATAAGTAGCTTTAGAGGGGGGTTAAAGTAATACAAATTTTCATATCATAATAAAATGAAACACAAAATAAAGCAGTTTTTTTTGTTCCCATTTGACCGTTTTGTTCAACGGTCAAATGGCTAGTGAATGTTCAAATTTTACCAGCCACTCAATAGAAACATATCTTTTGTAATTTGACTGATGCAACCCTCGTATGAGGATGAAATAAGTGACGCTGCAGTGATATATAGCAAATAGGAGAAACAATTTTGTGATGGAACAAGTACAATTGTAAAGCTGCTAACTTTTGTCCGTTCACAGCCTCAGCCTCAGGCCAATCACTCCCCTCAGTCTTCAAATGTAGACGCAGACACACACACACACACCTTTGTATACTCTCTATTGGTCACGGTGTATAACACGTCAGAGGGTTCCAAAAATAAAGGATGGTTATTTTGCTCTTTGTTACTGCCAGTCTCCGCGCTCCATCTCTCTAAATGTTCTCCTTGGGATCTCTGTCTCTCGCTGAGATAAAATGACTTTAACTAAAGCTGTTAAGAGTACTGGTCCGGCTCACAGATACAGAACAGCAAGCTTGTTTCTATTATTACAGCCAACATCTACAAGTGAATTTATTTCTTAGTGACTGGGAATATACCACTGGAGACAGTAGCAGTATGTCTGATGGTGTCAGGAAAAACTGTGCCTATTCAGACTAACTGTGCTTAAATGCAGGATATGGTTAAAAAGAAGTGGGGTAATTATGTAGGTCCAAATGCTCTCATGAGGACTCTGGAGCTTAATCATTTTCTCAGCCACACACATTCACTTGAGACGCACAAGCCCTCACAAACACATACCACACAGGCTACACTGCGGCTGATGAATAAATCTGTCAGCCTCAACTAGTGGATGAATCTACTGAAAAAGCATAGCAAGCCAGACTGCTAAACAATGCCTTCGTCAAATTGGCTTGCTACAAACACAAAACTGTTTTCTAACAAAGCAGCCGGCTTTAAAATGGATGCTCAGCAGCTAAATTCACAGATTTTTATAAAAGCAAAATCTGCAGAAGAACAAGGTTGACATGAAGAGTAAAAAAGGCACAAGCCAACTTCTCTACCCCCAACGTAGCAGCCAAAAGGCTGCCATTGTTGACTGGTGGTCATAAGATTACATCAGCCCAGAAGGAACTTTTAAAGTGGAACATAAAAAAGTTTGGACTTGCAGTAAGTGTTGTTTTGTGGTGCTATTATTATTCAATCTATGCTTTACAGTAACTTCTGAGACAGTACTGAATTACATTAAGTGTGTAATGTGTCAACAAAATGAGTAAAGAGTCATCACCTTTCTGACAGTCACTCACAACAGGTTTCACTAGGGTAAAATGTTTTGCAGTGCATTATATTATACTGCAATATATTGTACAGATGTTTTGTTTAATGTCTACATCTACTATAAAAGTGTGCAAATAGAAAAATTAGGGAAGGCTGAAAGAAAATGTAATTTTAAAAATGACAACATATGTAAGTTGCTCACAATGACAATCATTCAAGTAAACATGCTGTTTTTGGTTTGTTTGAATAGTAGTCTTTGTAGTCCTACTAACTCTCTTTCTATCCATCTCCTTTCCACGCTGCTCTTTCAGCAATGCAAGACCTCACAGTAAATAAAAACATGAGCCAAGATTTTGTGGAGAGTAATTAGAAATGCTAGTAATAAATATGCCTTTCACTGGAATTTTAAAAAATGTCATCCCAACACTCTGGCAAGGAAATAGATTTTAATTTTCCTATATAAAATACAACACCCTTAAACATGAGCACAGAGCGGTTTTGCATTCAATCATCTGTGAAAAACAGGAAAGCTCATTCAATCACAGCTTTTTAAGCGAGCCACACACTGTAAAAACTGAGAGAAACTGTGCTTTGAGCTGTGTCTGCAGGTCATACTGAGCCCTGATAAAGAATACAAGACCTGTACTGTGCAAGGCCGACCTCAAAGTGGATACACAGTACAGCACTCAAAAAGACTTGGACAGCATGTCCTCTGAATGTAATATATTTATATACAGACAGTAACTGTCCCAAATGAGCACCTTACCATCCACCTTTTATAGCTCATCATTCCCTTGTCATTTACTGGAAGGTACACAAAAGAAAACTAAACTAAAACTAAGGGTTAATTGTTGAGAAGTAACTGTTTCTTGTTGCTCTCAAGAAGCAAATCAGCCCAGCGGAGTTCCTCTCTGTGGAAGCCCTAAACCGCAGAATATCTCCCTCTTCTCCACCATCCTCCAGCTGAGAAGGAAGGCTGCCTACATCTCCCCGCAAGCTGTCACCAGGCAAAGGGGAGCATAATATCCCCCCTCAGGTGGCCCACTGAAGCATGACGAGAGGGAGGGATAAGGGGATGGGGGATGTGAGGAAGAACAGAACAAGAGGGAAGAAGCAGACAGGAGCCTCTAGGCAGTGTAATGTAGCCATCTACAATGCATAGCTTATGGATTGACTTTGAGCTGTCTTACGTAATGCACAGTGCAGGGCTGAGCCGTCATATTGGAGCGAGCCATGGCACTGCTGTGGCAGTGAAAACGACGTGCGTATATTTTACAGCTGCTTATCACCCCATTTCCAAGTAAAGCCCCTTTCAAAGCACTTCATTAACTGTTGCTGTGTATTCCCAAGCAGTCAAAGGTACTGTTCATGCTCATTTCCTTGCTCGACTCTTGCCCAGTGTGTTAATGTGAAATCTGTTCAGTCAGTGCTCATGGCTCTCCTGAGACCTCATTGGAGTGTGGTCTTTGAGTTAGCTGCACAGCCACTTCTTTTAGCATCAACACTTCGTGCTCTTCAGAACCTGCCTCAACAGCAGAGCAGCAGCTGGTACACTACCATAGACGAAAGGGAACCATAAGACATTTTGATGATATGGGCCCTGAAGACGTAGCCACTCATGTCATCACCTTAAATTACCTTTGGAAACACATACAAATTCAAAGCCAAACCAGTAGTTGGCACAGGCAAAAAAAAAAAAAGAATCTTGCCAAGAAATACCAAGTATATTTACTCCACTGCTTGTGTAATTAAAATGCTGGCAGCTGCTTTGAGAGTTTTAATAGTCATTCAACAGAAACCAGAGATAACAGTTATTTAATGAGCTACAACACATGTGGACTTGTGAACTAAGGCAGATTGAAGGACAACTGAAACCTGTAGTGAGAAAATGATATGTATATCTTGGATTCGGGGTTAGGGCTGCCCCATAAATGTTGATTTGAATCATCACTTTGAGAAGCAACCAGAGTCTAATCTCATTTCAGGCTATATGGCAGGCTATAAACTACAAATCAAGTCTTATCTACAATCGTTTAGCTTTGAAACAAACTGTAATGGAAAGAGGTTTATTGGTTCACATGTCACATATTAACTGACATGTCCAGTGTATTTCTTGAGCTGCTGTATTTGAGACAAACCTTACAGCAGAGAACAAGAGGGAAGCCAATCTGAGTGATAGCACTTGCAGTTAGTGTCAACAAAACCTACGCTGAATGAGTATGACTTAGAGAAGAACTACATCATAAAATGTATAGCACAATGACATCTTGCAAGATAACCAACTCAAAACAATAATAAATTCATCCTCTAGTAGCAATTCCCCTGTATCGACTCACAATAGGCTGACTCATGCATGTCTTTCATGTTGGCACATACCTCTGTACAACAACATCGTCACATGTACAGATGCAAAACCCAAGTCCACACATATCATGTTTGTTGATAAGGGACAAAAACACCAAGAATTATTATTTTACGGCTACACATTCCAGTTCATGCTAAGTAAAAACTCAATGTGGTATTTAATAAGATGAGACATAAAAGTTAGTGAAAGAAACCACATAAATTTAAGCATTATTTCCACAATATACTACTCCAACACGTCATTTGGGGAAATAAATCGCAGTCTCTGCGGTAGCATTACTTTGAGACTGGATTGTGAAACATGAAGTCAACATTACACAATATAACAAGAGTTCTAAAACAGTACATTTTGTTAATGCTAAGAAAAAACTGGGCAAGACTTGAGGCCTGCGTTAGTTGTCCAAGTTTTGATATCTAACACCAAATACCTCCATCAGACCAAACTCAATATACATGCCAGCCAGCGAAGATCAATAACATAGTTTTTTCTACCATCTCAGACAAATATGCTTGGTTTTGTCAAAACTAACATGCTGTTGTAGAGGAAACTACAATAAAAAAAAGTGAAAATTGCAATATAACACAATATCATCAGGATTTATTAGTTATCCTAGTTATCTCTCCCAATAGAAATGACAACCAGTACTGCAACTCAAATGTTCTGTTCTCCAAATTCGGCATCTACTCTGTTATCTTTGTGGACACTGAGATAAAGTTGGCTTTAAGTCTTATTTTCCTCATGTTTGGTTTTTATGGCAGCAGGGCATTGGGAGTTCTCACAACCATATCCAATGGCAGAGTCTTTTTATGAGGGACTCCAAGTCTGAACCACACTGTTGTTACTGTGTGCTTGACAATGTTGGCGAGACAAGAAATTACAAGAATGGAGTTTTTTTATTTGAACAGTACAGAGTACTAGGCTATTCACAGTTGAACAGTTTATGTTCAGCACAGGCTTTTTAGATAATGAATGGGGAACCCCATGTTAGCATCCAGAATTTGCTAATCTGTGAAATGCTATTACTGTAATGTGTAAACTATTTTATTCAAGAGGGAGCATTAGAGCAGTTTGCCTGAAACACTCAAATAGAGAAGAGCACTTTGAGGAGGAGAGCAGGACAGTACAGGATCTAAACAAGGTTTTGCCAAAAGAGAATTTTCATAATTTCATTGGTCCTTTTTTGGCTTTCCCCAGTAATTCATATCTTTAGCGTGCATTGTATACTGCTGGACAAAAGTTAAATGATAATTTACACAAGAATAGAGACTGTACGTCCAGCTGATGTCTATTTAATAGAATTAAATAATGGAGACCTTTGATCAAAAAACAGAACAGCTCTCCATCAAAGCAGGAGGTCAAATAGGACATTACCCTTTTCCCTTAAAAAGGAAAGATATGGAAGTACTCATCCATTTTCCAACGTGACACAACAGCTACTGAAAGTTATATAGTGCCAGGGAGGCATGGCCTAACCATGAATCAATGAAAGAAATGCCAGGCCCCCAAATTAGCTCATTCTTTATAGCCCAGCACCTTATGGCAAACATTTAAGAGGGACTGAAGAGAGGAGGGTAAACAGCAGAGAGGCTAACATAGAGCACTTACCAATGGATGTATCCAACACAACTGCAGGGATCATTGACACAATGACTCCATTATATATTGGGGCAATGGTCTGATGCATTAATGAAACAAGGGTGAATCTACAATGTGTTTGCATAAGGATAAGCTAAAAGCAATGACACTATTATCAGTAAAAAAATAAAAGGAAGAGGTCAGCAGACAAAAAGTAAAGCCTTGTCTGCAAAACCTTCCTACTTCTTCATTTAAGTGTGTATTGCCAAACAGAGCTCATCATTTCTGTAATGCAGGGAAGGTGACCACAGCCTCAGTGATTGAGATTCCTCAACAACTACAAATCTTTGTGTCATTTTCTCCAAACACTCTTTTCATTAGATGATCCACTAAAGAAACAAGGATCTTTATGTCTGCCTTCAAGGATATCTACTGAGGTAGTGGACAAACATGGAGGGAGCCAGCTTAACAGTTTACATTATGCTGAATGTAATTAGACACTGAAGTATGGGGAATGGTATAAGCTTATCTTTTATGGCATGTCAGAGCAAATTAAGCCCTGAACTCCTGCATAGGAGGAAGCAATATTTTACATTGGTGAGTTAGTTAACTCCATTGGGTGGCACAAGGGTAGGATTAGGAGCCTCCCAGCTAATCTGGACCAAACTGCCTGCCAGGTCCCAACCTGTCACAGAGATGCAGGGGGAGCGACATGGTAATTGCTCTTCAGAGATAGTCATTTAAATACAACTAGCTTTTTCTTATCTTTGGACTTGGAAAAAAGCCAGCCCATTACTTTTTGGAGAGATATTAAAAATTACCTTATAATATATGTCTTTACATTTCACTGTGGTCAATGTAAAGATTCAAGCTGTGTCTCTCATATTTTGGTGATGTTCATGCTTTCAAATCATTGGAAGGATTACATGCTTTTTCAAGGAGTGAGACAATGCTTTAATACTTGAAGCGCGTAAAACCTGTTTCAGAATCTTTTAATAATAATGTCAAAACACAGTCTTACCAACCCAAGGCAAGGATGTTTCTGAGGAGATGACATTTTGGAGATGCAGTGTGTTCACATGAGAACGTCAATTTCTAATTAACTTGTTTTTTTGACTCATAGGTGGCCCCAAAGGGTCCAATGCAACTGTTTAGTTTGCTCATGTTTTGGGCCAGACCTGATTTACACACACTTAGTAGTAAGCACACTTAACATTTATTTAGACACACAACACTAAAAACCTGTTTTCAGCCTGGCTGAATGACTACTGAATGTTGTTACACTAACAAAAAAACAACCACCAATGATGACCCAAATGATACTTTAAAGCCCCGAACACCATTTTATTTAATGCCTCACTCCATATAGTTCAATTATATAGAAACAAACCACCAACATCTGATTTCATACAGCCTCGAAATGTGACCATATTTTTTTGATGCATTAAGTGAGGATTTTATGATCTCATAAGTTAGTATGTAGTCACATGAATGACGAGTAAACATACTGATGATACAGTGGAGTAGCCAACAACCACAATCCTCAGCAGTTCAAGTTGGACAAAACCCAAATTGACTTATCTAGGCTGACTGGAATTTCACTATTGAAGATAGAATAGAATAGATAGATAGATAGATAGATAGATAGATAGATAGATAGATAGATAGATAGATAGATAGATAGATAGATAGATAGATAGGATAAGAGTATTCTGACCAAATAGCACACTGAATGAATTAAGGCTAGGAACAAGGATGGAAAGTCATTTAATTTTCTTTTCAATAGTTACATCATGACCACAGCTTCAGTCCATAACGATGGCTCCCCAACAACGAGGGGCGCCACACCTGCATTAGCGCAATAAAACACAAAACTGCCAGGTTTCTTTGTGACAAATTAACTCGAAAACCACCCATGTTATTTTTAAAAGCAAATAAGTCCCAGTTTATTTATCGATATTGCGAAAACAACGGCTCCTAAACGGGGATTAAAAAACACCAATTAAACTTTTTTTTCATGCACTAAACTATGTATACGTGGATTGTTTATTTACAACAGAGGTACACCTGGCGGAAACGGTACTCACCAATGTGTTTGAACGATGCTTTCCGCACGGTTAATTGCTCCAGCTGTCAAAGTTCACCCACTTTTCAAAAGCGTTTTCCTTATTGTTGGCTGTCCACTCAGACTAATTAACATCGCGACGACTAAACTTCTACGACAGTTTGTTGCTTCTGAGCGACGGGAGGAGAGTTTGTTTTTCCTGCTGCTGTTTCTACGGAGCGACCGTCTGCGCCTCTGCGTGTGTGGACTGTGGATGTGAAACCAGTAGCAGGTTCCCAGACACACAAACCCGCCCGCCAATCACGTACAGTGTGACACTACCACGTAACCTGCATTTAACAGTCTGCGCCTGTTTTGGAGAGTCTTGTTGAAGTGTGAAGAAGAAAATATCAAGACTAAAGCTGAAAAATGAATGTAATTAGTGGATTTTGGAAAACCGTAAAAGACTTTTGCGAAATCATTTCTCAAACTAAGACGTTTCAATAGCAGTGTTTAGACCTAAAAGTCAAAACAATTATAATACTTAAAGTCAGGGGTGGAGCTACGGTGGTGGCTTTTTGGGCTGCAGCCCTGAATGTTTTCTCAAAATCCCTGAAACTATTTCTGAACAGTGACTTCAACCAGCTGCTGACTGAATCTGAGTGAGTGTATAACCACAGTGATTAAGAGTGAAACTTCTGAAGACATTTCAGTTGAGGAAGTATTACAGAGTGAATATCAATTGAAAAATGTTTTTTATTTTCATTTTGATTTAATATATATATATATACATACATATATACACATATACATACATACAAATATATATACACACATGTATATATGTATGTATTTTATATATATGTATATATATATACACACATATATTACTGTTCAAAGCAAACTATTTTATATACATCTTAAATCATGAAAGAGGCTCTTGAGGGGTTAAATTTTGAGATTATTTAAGCTAACAAGGCGATAATCTTATTCTCACATAACCTACTTTAAGTAACAAATAATCAGAAATGGACTTGAAAAATACCTTGCTCACTGGTTACTGGACCCATATTAATGATGACAGTTTAAGCAAACTGTTGGACTATAATAGTGGCAAAAGTCATATGTAATCATTTTTAATCACCTAGTCTCTGTGACTGAATATTTCTATACAGCAGCCTTCCCACAGTGTGAACAATTATTATGACATTGTCGAAGGTCACCATAAAAATAGCTTCATTTATTTGAATTGTTACAATTCGACACATGTCTTGAACTTGACTTGAAGTACTCACTGGGATTTTACAGACTTTGGTGGGTAAAATAATAATAAATGGTGTTTATCACCCTGTCTCTGTGACTGCCTTATATCTTATTATAGTGGGCTTCCCCAATAAATGAATGAATATTAATTCCCAGAAGTCACTAGTGGAAAATAAAATGTGACTTTGCCTACTTGTTTAGACAGGCCTTCACAACCTATTGTAGGCTGCAGTAGTCTTAACAGTGATTTTTATAATCTTATATATTAAATTAAAGTGGAAAAAAACTATATTTTATCTCTTTGACTCAAAGAGTCAAGAGTTTTCAATGTAATCATTCCTTCCGTTCATACTGACCATTAAAATATCCCCTTCAAATGGGCTTTCAATGTAATTGTGGTGATTGAGGCCACAATCCTGTGTGTGTGTGTGTGTGTGTGTGTGTGTGTGTGTGTGTGTGTGTGTGTGTGTGTGTGTGTGTGTGTGTGTGTGTGTGTGTGTGTGTGTGTGTGTGTGTGTCTAAGGTACCGTAAAAACAAGGAATTACTCGTTTGGATATTCCTACACTATTTGAGGAGGTTACTGTACGTTTTCTTATCTCTGTAACTCACGCCTTAAATATCTCTGGCATAGTAGGTTTCCCACACAAGACCTAAATGAGCAATGCCCTGAGGTCATAATGAAAAAAAAAAGTGGTCCAACTTCTGCGAATTACTTGTTTAGACAGGCCTACACTACCTGAATATTTTCCAACAGCACGCAGCTATGTGTAGGAGGAGTCAGTGTTCATGACTGTCCTAAACAGCCAGCAGCTGTTGACCACCATCTTTTGTTTCTACAGCCATGCCAACAGAAATCACACAGGCAGTGGAATACTGTATGTGTGTGTTTGGTGTGTCTGTGTGTCTGTGTGTCTGTCTGTCTGTCTGTCTGTCTGTCTGTCTGTCTGTCTGTCTGTCTGTCTGTCTGTCTGTCTGTCTGTCTGTGTATGTGTGTGAATGTGTGTGTGTGAATGTGTGTATGGTTGTGTCTGTCTTATGTTGTGCTTGGCTGGTTGTGAGTCAAATTCCCTACAGAGAACTAATTCCTCTCCTGACAGATTTGGCTTCTTTTATAAGCTCTGTCTTCATTTTGAACAGACTTGGACACCACTGCCTCGTCTGAGATAGTTCAAGTTTAATGCGCTTCTGTTTTTTGCCTCTGGGTCTATGCAGCTGATCATTAACATGTTGCAGTTGGCAACCATGAGCATCTAAGCCATTAGTATTTGTCATGATAAGCAGACGACCAGTTGTACTGCTGTAGATGTCCTTGGGTCAACTAGAAAAGGGCATGATAAAAGATAAACAAATTCACTTGTGTCTGACAAACAACAATCAGGTAATTTAATATGAATGTTCTTCATTTCTCCAGCTTCCAAAATTTCATTGAAAACACTTTGCAGGAGTTTGCTGCCACGCTTTTAGTCTTCTGACGAGGTTTTTGCAAGCACGTAAGACCAGTTATATTAATGGCAGATGTCTCTCAGTTTTTTGATTTACCAGACAAATTATTCCCTAATCCATGCAGGGAAAAAACAAAAATGTACTTGGCAGTTGGCACACACCAATAATCAAAAATGAATGTTCCTTACTTCTTCAGCTCTTGAAGCTTCTTTCAGATCAAATTACAGTTTGTCTGGCTTCTCGATTCCACACTACAGCAAGCTGCTCAACCATCTGGTACAGCATGTGGAAATAGTTCGTTTCAAGAATTTAGAATTGAAAAATGATTTCTGAGTCTTAAGGGACATTTTTTTACGCTTACCTTCAGACAATCCAGTTTGATTTACACAAGCACTCCTGTTGAGTTTAAATTTGGATCCAGAGCAGAATGTTTTACTGCTACAACCGCGAGGCCACTTGGACAGCAACAAGAAGGTATTGGATACAGTGCTAGATGACAGAACTGTACCTCTGTGCTCCCCTACATGAGCAAACACTTTCGGAGTAATGAGTCACTTTTTCCTGGTTGAGGGAAAAAAGAGACAGTGGCCAAAAGAGGAGGCGGGGGGGTAACACACACATGCAACACACACGCAACCAGAGAGGGTTAAAAGGGCATTAGCTGTTTCCTGTTGGTGAGTTTGGGAATTCAGGCAGCTGAGTCTCTTGGGGGATCGACTGACGATTTCCTCTGATGAAAGAGGTGAAACTCTGAACCAATTCTAGGTTTGTACGGTACTGCCAGTCTTAATAACAGACTGGAGAGTGATGGCCCAACAAATATGTTGAAAGCTTGATGCTGCACTGCTTATTGCTCAGTTCAGTGCTGAGGTTGGGTTTTGGATGCATGACACACCACAGAGACCAAAACATATTTCCAGACTTTGCTAGCATGGCTGAAAGTTTCCGAGATGTGTTATAGGACTGGAATTTTTGGGAGGTGGAGGTGGAAAAGCTATTTTGGTGAATGTGCTTGTGAATTCTATTTAGCACACAATAATTAAACAATACAAAGCATTGCCCTCTGTATCTGTGTGTTGCAGTGCTTAATCATTCTTACATATGAGCAATAATACTCAAATTCAAGTTTTTTTTTTTTTTTGCCTGAGCATTACATTAAATGGAAAAAATCTGATGATGTATGCATCATTTTCTACACATATTTCATACTTAAAGTCAGTGAAATTTTTAATCTCCAGACACCTCATTCCTTTTTTTGATGGCTTCCCCTTTACATTAAATGCAAAATTGTGTGGTCTTGAAATTAGCTCATATACATAACAGGAGACTGTAATGAATGAATGACCCACCAAAGAATCCATGAGGTTGAGAGGTTAATAAGTGACTTTCCCTCCACTTGTATATTATTATTATTGTATATTTTCCATCAATAAAACACTCCCACAGGAGGCAAGAGCTACTATCGGAGAGCTCTACCTAGCACTGCTTCTCCCTTGGCTCCATCCCCCCCCCCCCCCCCTCCTGCGCACCCTCCATTCCTCCCAGCAAAATCCTGGAAAACATAAACATCCTTCCAGCCCGTGGTGTTACACCCGGTGCTGTGCTGGATTAGGGAGAACTAGGTGCCTCAGTCCCCATGGTGAGCAGGGTAAACATGGAGATCTGACGATAGAGGAATGGAACGGTTGCCTCTCATCTCCCCAGATGGCCAGATGGTTGCCATACACTCACACACTCCCCAATACACTCTCTGTCTCAATTTTTTCTTTCTCTGTCTCTCTGCTGCACTAATCAAACACTGAATTCATGTGGTTCGTTGTTTACTCTGCACAGTGTGAGGGATGAAAAACACGCATGAGACACTGGTTACAGAGCTGCATGAGAGCTCACTAGGGAGACAAACATGTCTTATTGTGGTCTAGCTGACTTGCATAAATTACTTCAAAAAGTGTGTGTGTGTGTGTGCACATTGTGTGAGTTTCATTTGAGATTTTATGGGCGTCTTTGTGCCAAGCAGAGAATATCAAACAGAGTAAGTTTGATTTTCTTTCATCAGATTACTTTTGTATTTTTTTCTTGTAACTCCCCAGTCTCTATTTGGATTTAGGGAGGTGAACCGTGTGTTTATAAGAAGAGGGGGTGTCCGAAGCCTCTTGTTTAGTTTTCACTTGTCAAGTGCAGAACTAGCATCTGTGAGTGCGCTCTTCGGCTCTTTGCTGTACTCTTCATGCACATTTTGCATTATCGAACCAGTTCAAGTGTAACAATCCACTTTGATAATCTCTAGGTAGTGTGAAATAAGAAAATATTTACTCGTTGGATCTGGTATTGATTTTACCTGCAAGTGCCTGATAGAATATCTCTCACATGTGACCCCTATCCAATCACATTAGACACACAAGCACCCAGCCTGTTTGATGAGGGAAGAAACTGTGAACTTCTCTGTGGTTTTTAAGACATTGTCTTGCTTTACTGTATTATCTTTCTGCATGAATCTTGTCCATTTTTAATGTTCAATTATCTTTATATGCTTGAGTGCATTGTTGTTTAAATCCCCTGGTAATCACTATCAATTTGAATACACCTGGACTAATCAAGCTCTTTAGTTGCATGCAGTATTGTGTTCAGCGTAGCATAGAAATACAAACAAGCTTTTGCAGAGAACTCTCCTTTGTGCAGAACTTTTTATGGCTATTAGATACTTTCTAAGGCATATTCATTTTACAATGATTCATTTTAGGACAATGGTTGTCAAAAGGATTATAGAAATTATCCACATGACCTTTGAGTCACTGCTGTCACTCCTTAAAAATGATCCCTACGATACCATACTGCTTATGCTGGCGTCTTTTTCGATGATGGTTTTGCTTTACTTAAGTGTGAATTTTGGGGGCAGTCATAGGAAAATTCCTTTGGCATAGACAGCCACTTTAATTAGATTTAAAGCAGATGTCAACCATCTATCATATGCCTTGCCAGCATCAAGCAATGGTTGTCACACATAGATAAATCATTGCTGCTTTGTTGCGTTATAGAAATATAGCAAAGAAATTTGCCATTAGTGCTTGTTGTAATTCTACATTACTAATAAAAATATGGTTGTCTAATCAGTGATGCATTCAGTTTTAATGTTAAAAAGATCAATATTTAATTAAATTCATACTGTTATGAGGGAAAGAAGGAGGTCTCGCTAATCTTACAATATTATTCTGTTTAGCTTCAACAGAACTTCACTTTTTTAACCTGCAGCGAGGTATCTCATCTTCATCCTGAGCCAATTTGTGCTTACCCTCTCCCTTTTACTGTCAATTTCTAGCAAGAATAAAAAGAGACATACTGTATCACTTCAACCATGAAGCTATTGAAGATCAGTGGACTTGAAAAGAAAGATAGATGAAAAAAGAGCCGTTGTGCAGGATGTGCAAAAAGGTGCTAGAACACGTATGGAAATTCATATCAACCTTGCAATTAAAATTTTCTAGCAATGCAACTAACACTAAATTAATAAATCCCTATAGATAAAATTGTCTAGTTTTGGTGACTCATCAGAAAGAATCAGGATCACAGGACAGTTAAAGTGGAAATAGTCAACAATCCTACAGCTGCTTCATTACAGCGTACAAAGAAAATACAACCTGGAATGCAAAACACTTCAACTGTGAGATGTGTTTAATTCTTCTCTTTTTTCCCTTACCTGCTACAGTATTGTGTCTTGTGCCAACACTGTAGAAACATTTAATCTGACTTTGCCTACAGGCAAGCTTAACTCAGGAGTGAAAACAGGATTTTTCTGAAGAAGAAGCCATCCTAAATCAAAGTGAATACTCTGGGGTGTGCTGAAGTGAAATTTCAGAGCATCTCACTGGGCAAAAGACTCTGAAATGGAGCCAAACACCATTAGCCTCCACAAACTCCATCCATCTTTATCATTGTAGTCAGACAGATGAATGATGGGTGTGTATGTGCGGCTGCTGTAGTTGTCCGTGCTATTTCTCAATACATGAAGTAACCTCTGTCTTTTTAAAGGATTAGGACACCCAAAAGTCTAATTGGAATCTCCTACTCTAAATTATTTGTAGAAGTCCTTCAATATTACCCTTTAAGTCTCTTATACACCCTTTATCTTCATTTATAAATGCCGCATTGGAAACGTTAGGATGAGTCTGTGTCTAGGTCTTCTCCCCTGCCTTCCAGTAACCCATCCGCTCTCTTCCCCTTATCTTTTCATTTGCCAGATAACAGTCAAAAGGAGGTAATTTAGCCGATCAATGAGCAGAGCCCTCTGGGTAAAACAAAGGAGCCAATTCCATTTTGCAAGTTTAATTCGGTCTTTATTGTTGACAGGACAAGTGGTGTCGCATTGTCATGTCCATAACGCCACAGGGAGATAACATGGCGGCGATGCAGACATGAACACGGGGGAGGACTGGGACTTTGAGATTAATACAGATGTATTTCTTATTTTATCTTCATATATTGGAACACTTGGGAGCAAATTCAGGTAATAAAATGGCAGCTGAAACTGAGAGAGAAAGCATCAGTGAGGTCCTCAAAGGTGATGGTATTAGAGGCTCGTTTTGATTTCATTGATCCAAAAGGATCGATTTATAAACACCTGAATTATCTAAACATCTTGCACTAAGGCATAGTTCATACCTAATAAAATGCCTTCATTGATCTACCCCTGGTGTCCCATTGCAAGCCTTTCTGTGCATCTCTTTTTTTTCTTGAGTTTGAATTGTTTTTCCCAAAGCAGAATTCTTGTTGATTCTGGCAGTGTTGTGATTCGACAAAATATCTCCCAGGACATGTCAGCAGACAGACTCCCATTATGCCTCAGGCAAAGACAGGTTCCTCCAACACCACCATCACAAAAAAACAGACAGAAAAAGGTAATCTGACACTTGTCTGTTTGTTCCAGATATATGTATTTGTTAACAGTGACAGCCATTTAAATTGCATTTACTCGAAAAACAAGATTTAGCAACACAAAACAGGTGCTTTAGTGAGCGAGGCGATGCAAATGACCCAATTTTGTGCAACTGTGCTTAAAGCTAAAAGGTCCCTGGGAGAGATGTAGATTACTTTAGAAAAGACTCCTGCAGCAAAAAGCCCGAAAGAAGAGTCAACTTGAAATGTTACATGAGCTGGAATACACAACATCTGTAGCTTTAGCCGTAATTTGTTACACACACAAAAGCCCATTGCAGTTTGTTTATGCTTGTATATGCATGACCCTACACTTCTTGCATGCTGTAGAAAGTGATGATGCAAGCAACTTGGCCCACAACAGGCCCATGTCAGCTTTATAAACACCATGTGACATGACTTCATCAGCTGAGAGGACACCCTACGGATCTGCCCTGAGACTTTAATGACATGTTTATAATTAACACAACTGCATGCATGATGTCCTGGACCACAATGCAAGGCCAACAAGGTGGATGACATTAGGCTTCTAGTACTCATCCAACTGATGTGATGCATTCAATCATTTTCATGTTTCCACTATGAAAACAATAGGTGAGAGATTATTTTGTAGTCATGAATGGAACTACTTCCAGTGTGTGAGTCATTGATAAACACAATGATCAATACGTCAGTTCCTTAAGAAATTCTTGACAGCTTTTCCTTCCAAGTTATGTAAAAGTACAGGTTAACTCTCTTTTGTCACAGTACACTTTGGATTAATTGACGGCAGTAATGAACATGATTTGTAGGATTGTACTGTAGAATTGTTATTATAGCCTTTGAACCACACAGAGCTTTGACCAGAACATATGTTTTCATAGAGCCTTTAAAGTTAAATTGCAGGTCCACATTGTAATTGATGACATCAAGATGAAAGTCCTGGCACGCTTCAGTGTTTAGCCGAGACCAAACCTTTTCCATGGAAACATATCTACACTGAACTGTGCAAGATAATGGCAGTAACATATGTGAGTTCTTTTTAGGGCGTATTTTTCTTTTTTCTTTTTTTCCCCCGTTGTGATACGTGAATAAAGAGGTCAAGCCCTTACACTGTAGTGACGTTGCATGTTGTATTTGCTTGTTATATTGTTTATGTTTTGGGTTTTTTTTCTAAATGGAAGGGACTGGAAAAAGAGGGTGAAACGTACACTTTCCCCCACCTTTTAACGTGAACTGGATTTTTCTGAACGCAAAATTATTTTTTCCAGCAAAGATTAAAAAATAGTCTGAACAGTGCAGGCTTCCAGAAATTGTTCAGTTTGTGAAAAACACATGAGGGAATTATTGCAGCACACACACACACCCACACACACACACACACACACACACACACACATATATATACACACATCAGTGTATATATATACTCTTACTCTGTATAGTGAAGTTTATGCAATTTGCTGTTGATTTACAAAACAAAATAGCTAAGTCCTTTTATAGGGAAATTAAAGGAAAAGTCTGAAAGTTTGCACTTCCTGCAAAGTGTTAGATGAGAAGAGTTGCCTTGGAACCAGTGGAAATTCCAGGAGGTTAATGGATATTATGGTTCTGGATAAGAAATAGTCCGGCACATATCCTCCACGTAAATGTCAAACTGTTGTATTTAGTTAGTTTTTTTTTTGGTACAAATTATACAAACGGCAACATCTTGTGAGCCTTAGAGGTGCTGATACATGGAATATGTTACCTTTGGATTAAATCTTTCTGGAATCAATCTTCTCATTCAACTCGAGGTCATAAAGCCAGTAAGCACATTTACCAAAAATATTTTCCTTTAAGGAGAAATAGCAGAGCACCGTGTGAAAACCTGTAGGATCTCAGCACTTTCTATCATCTTTGCAGCAAGTTTTTTAACCTCCAGCCACCATGACATGTGCTCTGACAATTACTTCTTGGCAGTTGGTGACTGCCGTTAGAAAAGAATATAAACCAGCTGATCTAGACAAGGTCAAAACACTGCTCTGAAGGGAAAAGAGAGACCTTTCTTGAAGGGAATTTCAAAGCTCACCTGAAACCAGCTTATCAGCACATCTGCTGCCATGAATGGCATTATCTATGACACTCCATTCACTGCATGCAAGAGAGGTGAATGTCAGAGGCACTTTCCTAAAGAGAGATCTCTGTGACAATAACAATGACTTTAACCCTTTGTGAACATCAGGAATGAGGAAAGCAGAGCAACACTTGAATAGCAACAGGTGCTGCTCTGCTCCATGCATTGTGTTGTTTCTTTTATGCTTCTACTTCCTGCATTTTAATTGTTTCGCAAGCAGCACAGTCTATAAATGTCATCTCCCATGTTTTCTTCTGTCACATCAAGATCGTCATCCACCCTGTCCTCCCAAGGGGGGGCTGTGGAATTCCACGTCACTAGGTGGAGCCATCATTGAGATATCTCTACTTCCCATACACAGTGTTAACACAATAGGCCAGATCCCACTGGAGTACAGGCTATATAGGGAACATCAGAGGCAGGAGAGGAGGTGGTTGGGTGGGAGAAAGGCGGGAGAATAATTACAGTTGTGTAGATCCATGTCTTAATCCCATCTACAAATGTGTCTAGATTTGCATTAAAGGGTTTTCTCATAAATTACTGCGGTCAAACACGCTAATTCAAAGAATTATGTTTAAAACTGTTTGTCTTAAAACAACAGTCTTGTGGCCATATGAACACTGAAATAGTTTTTTCTTGCTGTAATCATTCCTTCTGCTCATACCGACCATTAAAATTACCCTTCAAACATGCTTACTATGTAAGTGATGGGGGACAAAATCCACTGTCCTTGTTTGAGGAAAACATAATTCAAGTCTATCTAAAGCTTATATGAGGCTTTTGCTGTTTGAGTGTGTCAAATATAGTTCATATCTTACAGTCACACTATTTTTAGCATAGAATTCCCTTTTTGTTTTTCCCCAAACAATATTTTCCTGTTTAGTTGCAGTTATAGTAACAAAAGATTTAATTTCACACTAAAATTACAAGAATTTGATTTGATTTGACTAATTTGGGTGGTTAAAGCTTCAAATTAACTTTAATACATTTTTGCACAGGAGGGGGCTTGTGGACTTTGTCCCCTATCACTTAAAGTAGGAATGGTGGGATCCTTTTATTGGTCAGTTTGAACAGGAGGAATGACTACGGCAATTTGGACATCTGAGTATTGTTTTAAGAGTGACTTGAAAAATTGTTAACCTATTCTTTAGGTGTTGGTTCAACACCCATCTTCGACATGAACAGTAAGTTCTTGCAGAATTCAATTCATTGTTCTCGCTAGGATGATGCACAGCTCATTGTGACCGCACAACTGACTTGAGGGTGGAAAAGTGTCTGCAAAGATTGATTCAATCCAATAGTATTCCTGACAATTCATAAGATAAAGTGCATGAACTGGGCTTGTTCCAACTTTTAAACTGTCACCTGTGCTCACAATCATCATCATCAATCTTAGCAGCTTTCTAAAACCCCCCTTTATTTAACCCATGCTGCCATTCTATATTATAATACTGTCGGTATCAGGTGGTGTGAGCAGCCTCTCAGTGATCATGGCCACTGACACCTCCAAATCTATCCCCAAGCCTCTCTGCAGGTGAGAGACGGACGTGTGCGGTGCCACTATAGGGGAACGGGCAAAAGCCTGCAAATAGACAGACACTCTGCAGGCATTCTCAGATCTAATCTCCTCCTCAATCTGGCACTTGGTTTCTGCTGGGACGTCAGGTAAACATGACAGATTTGGGAAAAGATTTGGGGAAAGAAGTTTGGAAAGTACTGAGGGCGAAACTGTGGTGAAGAGTACAGGTGGTGAGGCACTGCCCCCTGGTGGAGAAACATAACTAATGCACATGAATACTTGTAGAGGTGGTGTAGGTCTGCATGGTCAAGTAATCATGCCTGAGGTGCAACCTGAGGTCCTAAACTTGACATTTCTATACATAATCTTGAGACAAACCTTTCAGGCTGATGTTAAAATAGGCAATCCTTGTTCTCTATTATGTAGTTTATCTGTATCTTACAGCAATTACTATGTCTATCTTATTTTAAAGCACAAAAGGTTCTTGATGTTTCATAATTAAGGAATATATATATATGTAAGACAACAATTCAAATTGAGAAAAGAAACCCCCCAAAAATATACGCTTCTACCCCACCAGGCATCCAAATGTGAATGCCACTTTCACCTAACTGTATTACTTCAATAACATCACCCAACACATGAATGTCAACCCATGCGTCAAGTTCAAGATGCTGTTTCTTGAGACCTGTGTTCATGTGAAGACTGTAGTGAGCAATAAGACAACTCACACTGACCCATGTCTTAATTAACTGAGACAACTTTACTGACACATCACATTCTGCCCTGTGGTAAATGATGCAGAATACAAAACACAGTTTAAATAAAAATTACTTTTTATTTTTTAAAATAAATGCATTTTTTACAGTCAGAAAACAGAGCAGCAGGACATGCACTGCTGCTCTCGACACTGGAGGCAAACAAAAACATCAGAGAAAAAAAAAACAGACTAGGCTTGGTTTTCTCTTAGCTCTGTTCATTTTTGCTGATTTGTCTCAAACTCCAGAGTTTAAACAATCTGGGGGGCAAGGGGGAGGAGGCTTCCTTCATATGGACATTATTAAATGAAATACTTCAGTTGTGACAAAACCAGACGAAGTAAGTGAAGTATTTTAAAAAGGCGCTGAGGAAATTCAATTTGCAGCAAAAACGCATATAGAGTATCACTGCCGGTTCAAAGAATGAGCTAAAAATGTTACTCGGGGCTGCAAATGGACATAATCAGCCACAAATGGCTGAATAGAAGAAAAAAAATTAATAAAACAAAGCTGAAATGAAAGAAAAAAGCAGCACATTGAAAAGGCATATGTATCTGTATTTTATTATTTTTTTTAAGAAAAAAAAAATAATATGTACTCGACAAACATATTAATCAAACCTGGAGTTTGAGACTAGTGTTATCTTCATATATATTCATATTTATCTTCATCTGAAAACTCAGTAAGACAACATAAGCAGGCACAATTCTGAATACTACACATGTTGACAGATGGCTTCCCCCCCTTTTCTGAAAAAAGGAAAAAAAAAAAAAAAATTCCGAACCCCCAAAAAGCAAAAAAAAACTGTACAATTCTATAAAACCTGTGTTTTTACATTAGTTACAAAAAATAATACTTCATTTCCTGATCCTTCATACTGAGGACAGAGGGGGAAAAAAAAGTTTGCATATTCATTCTTCAAACTCTGTGACCTTTTGCTGGTGTGTAATGATAAAAATGATGATGATAATAATAACAATAATAATAATAATAATAATAATAATAACAATAATACTAATACTATATGGTGTGAGAAACAGAATGGCAATAAAGTAAAGTACTAGTATCCCCCCTGTTATGTAGTGTACATGCACTAAGCAAAGAGATGTGAGGAGTTTCAAATCCCTGGATGCAATTCCAAATATACTGTAGAGATCTGGCAACTTACAACAGGCGTGTTTGAGAATATTAATGCACTTTGGCACATGATTTTTAAATGCATTTCCAGATCAGAAGATGAAAATCCCTCCTCTTAGCAGTGGACTGTCTTAAATTTGGAAACAATAAATGGACTTCTTGAAAAGTCATTTAGTTAAGTCTTTAAATATATATTTTTTAAAACCAAGAGTAAAAATCTGCCAATGGGACGAAACATCTTAAATACACAAACCTTTTCCAAAACTTGTCTTTACGATACATTGTGACATTAGGAAGTATCTTAGTTCAACGTACCCACAACCAAAAGCTTTTTAAAAGAAATAAATCTTGTTTTCAGGAACACTAGACAGACTGAATACTACACTACATTTTTGGTGGGATGGACATTTTTGCAGCAAAGACATTTAGGTCAGTTGGAAATCAGATTTTCAAACTCACAGGACACTCATCCAGAGCACTGAACTGTAGTGCGTTTCCTTAGCTCAAGCTCACCATTTTCTTCCATCAAAGCAAAACTTAGACTCTCAAAGTCCAACTTGTCAGCTAATGCAATTTTCAAAAGAGAAGAGACAATTCAATGGACAGACTAGGACATGATGAGACTCGAATAACAACTACTGTGGACAAGCTCTGATGAAACACAGCAAACAAGACGGACAACAAAAGCAAATTTAACAACAGCTTATTTCATAAACAGGACTGTATACTGTCGAAGTGCTAACATGTGACTTCAAAAAGATTAAACCCTTCATAGAGTGGATAGGATGGACACACAGTGCTGCAATCAGCCACCACAATTGTTTATACAAGATACCCTTTTGACTGGACTCTGATGACGTCCACCTTTTCAGATAAATAATTTGATAAAACTGCAGGTATCTGTGGCACTATAATCACAAAATGTTTTAGCTGACAATTTAATGCCAGCTCTTTCAGTCCAGTTCTAGAAGAGAGAAAAAAACAGCGATAGAGAGGAATAGAGGGGGGAAAAAAGATCTTTGGGATTAAATCTGGTGTTTTAAAGGGTTGTCATGGACGTTAAGTTGATGGCCATCAGTCCAGGAGGAGAGGAGGCAGGCGGTTTGCAGGGGGAAAAAAACAGGCAAGCTTCCTGGTTCAAGTTTGTGTAAGGCTTCTGCTCAACCACAGGAGTTTAGGTTCAAAGTTCTTCTGGACTGCATTCACCAGAATATTAGTATTTTAACAAATGACTTTGTCAGCGTTAATGCAATAAACCCAAAACAATAAAAAACGGTGTCAGCCATGGCAACAGTGGTGCTGCTCTGGATTCTTCAGCACAGCTCCAAACAATTAAAAAGACTGAGAAAATAGTACAATAAAATAAACCCATACCTACAATGTGGTTCCAGCCCCCCCCCCCCCCCCTCCCACTGCACCTCCCTGACACTCCCCTCCTGGCCCCTGGCCTGCATTCACTGACCCCTGTTGGTTTGAGGCAGCTCACACCCAGCCGCTGGTCAGCTTATAGAACATCTCCTCGTCTAGAGACTCGTTCTGGTCCTTGGCACGTGTGGACAGGAAGATGTAGCCACCAATGAATTCGTGGACCACTTTACAGTCGACCTCGGCACAGACGAACGACAGACTGGGCTCGTCTGCAAATTCCACGGTCACCTAAGCACACAGAGCACATCAGTCATCATGTCAAAAGTAACTCTGGCAAATGTATTCAGTACAAGACTGAAGAAAAAAAATCAATTAACTGTAAGGGCTTTTTGTAACGCTACCAAATATTCATTAAGCAGTAATATTGTAAGTAAAGTCTGATCAATTGACTTCCAGTTATGTGGAAGAGTTTGCTTGAACTGTAGATATTAATAACCGACTTTGGATTGTTTCTGTTCATATCAGGGAAGCAAATTAACTGTAATAAATAGTCATTTTCCAAAAAATAGAAAACTGTGAAACTGCTGAATTCTATACGTTCCCTACCATCTTGATCTCCCAGTTGACATTCCACTGCTTCATGTTGCTGAAACGCCAGGTTTTGATAGCGTCTCCAGCGTTGGGGTCCATCCGGATCAAACGGTTGTAAGTGATACCCATCAGTTCCTCTCGCTTTACTCCCTGGAACCTGCAGAGAAGAACAGTAGAATCCACTGTGAGATGAAATGACTGTGTGTGGATCGAATGGTAAAATGACTCCCTGTCAGCACATAGAACTTAGAGAGCGGGTGATGGAGATACGGTGCATCCAGAAAGTATTCAGACCCATTTTTATATTTTTTATGCTCAATACCCCATAATGACAAAGTGAAAACAGGATTTTAAAAATGTTTGCAAATTTATAAAACAAAAAAACTGAAATCAAATTGACATTCTGACCCTTCACTCAGTAAAGCTCTGTCAGGTTGGATGGGGTCCATTGGTGTCTCCAGAGATGTGCAATTGAGTCTTGTCTCTGCTGCTGAATAACACCCTCACAGCATGATGCTGCCACCACTGTGCTTCACCGTTGGATTGGTTTTGAGCAGGTGATGAGCGGTGCCTGCTTTCCTCTAGACATGATGCTTAGAATTTAGGCCAAATAGTTCAATCTAGCGCTCATCAGAGTAGAGATTTTTGTTTCTCATAGTCTGAGAGTCCTTTAAGGGCTTTTTATTGTAAACTCCAAGAGGGCTTTCCTGTGTGTTTCACTGAGGAGAAGTTTATGTTTGCTCACGCTGCCATAAAGCCCAGATTGGTGGAGTGTTGCAGTGATGGTTGCTCTGGAAGTTTCTCTCACCTCCATACAGGTTCTATGGAGCTCTGCTAGAGTGACCATTCGGTTCTTGGTCACCTCTCTTACTAATATAAGGCATTCTCCCTCAATTGCTCAGTTTGGTGGCGGCCAGCTCTAGGAAGAACCCTGGTTGTTCCAAACTTCTTCCATGTAAGAATGATAGAAGCCACTGTGCTCTTGCAAACCTTCAACGCAGCAGAAATGTTTTTGTAGCCTTTCCCAGATCTGTGCCTTGACACAACCCTGTCTCTGAGCTCTGCAGGCAGGTCCCTTCAACCTCATGGCTTAGTTTTTGCTCTGATATGCACTGGCAGCTGTGAGACCTTATATAGAAAGGTGTGTGTGTCTTTCCAAATCATGCCCAAACAATTATATTTACCACAGGTGGACTCCAATCAAGGTGCAGAAACAACAATTATGCTAATGTGATATATCACTTTTTCCTTTTATACAAAACATTTGCAAAAGTTTTGAAAATGATGTTTTCATTTTGTCATGGGGTATTGAATGTAGATTGATGAGGGAAAAATGAATTTAAATGATTTCAGCATAAGACCAACATTAAATGTGAAAAAAGTAGAGGGGTGAATACTTTCTGAATGCACTGTAAGTCTTAACACACATCAGAGATTTACAGAACTTCAGTTATCTGTGACCAAACTTACTTGGCGAGGAAATGAGTGATTCCAAACTCCGGCAGGGACTGCCACGCCTGGATGAAGCGCATTTTGGCCTCAATGAGACTCATCTGGGCCACGTTCTGGTGGGCTTCAAGGATCCGGGCTGAAATCTGGCAAATAAACAAGCACACATTAACACATATCACTTTCCAATATGGTCCCATGACTTAACACTAAATGTCCCACCATAAACAAATGTATCCCATCACCACGCTCAAACTGCCCAGATCCAAACACACCCAATGCGTAAACAAGCTGTGGCCAGCTCCATAAAGCCCACAGGGCACACAGAGTCAGCCAATAGCCAGAGAGATATCTCAGGATTAGTCTATTTCACAAAGCTGCAAAACAGACAAACAAATATGATCCTATGAGCAAACTGAGGAGCTAGACTAAGATTAATGAGCCAAGGGAAGCTTCCAACCTGTGCAAGTAAGCATGTATGTGTTTATTTCCCTCCTGTACTGAAATCCACTTTTGGGCCACAAGAAAAGATTTGATCGACTAATTCAACCGGATGAGGTGAGCAACAGAGACATCTGCTGTCTAAGAAGAGGAGGCTGTCATCTCTGTCTGGATACTTACTTACTACTGTCTGTTTTCTAAAGCGTTTCTTATTTATGAATGCAGTTTTCTTCCAGGTTGGTCAGTTTATTTGAGTGCAGTATGAAAAATCAGCCAACATTATTACCACAGCTACTTGGAACTTTCTTAAAAAAGTAATCCATCACAGGTACTTCCATGTTGCTTTTTTTATCTTGCCAACCCAGTTAGAGGAGATCAGAATTTAATCCATGTAGTTGATCATTTCTGCATGTTTAGTAAGTCAAGTCTTGTATGCTGCAGCTTCTCTGTAGCCATGAAAGAGCTTCAGCAGTCCTCAATCAACTGTATAACAATACAATAACATCATTTTCACTGTGATGGATTAATTACCACGTAAGTTGCTCTGCTTTTCATAGATTGATACAGACATTAAGCTGAAATCAGTAGCTATGAGAGAAGTAAAACACATATTCAAAAACACATTAAAGCATTCACCAAACTTGGCGTTGATAATGATTGGCAGATAAGTTAAACAGATTGGTGTTAAATGGGTTAAAACAAGCAAAAACACCTACATGGCCCATTCACTTTACTGAATATCTCATTGTAATTTAAAGGATTTATTTTAATAATACACACAACAAAGATGCTCCATTATTTTGTGTTTTTTGCTTGTCTTACGGTCCCTTGAGAAAATGTTAGAGCTAAGGACAAACTAAAACGATCTATTCTACTACGACTATCAGACAACAATACATCACACATCTATTTACTGTTATGTGAGGTAATCCAGACACATGAAGAGATCAGAGTTTACAGTCATGCACATATCTAAAAAAGGCATAAAGGCACCCAGTGGACACACAGCTTTAACTTACCATATCCCTGATAAAGCTTGGCTGAAGAGGGGGAGGTGGGGAGGGAGATGGACACAGAGGAATGAATGAGATGCATACGAGGGGAGAGGAGAGAAGGGGAGATTGGACAAAGTGAACAAGCAAGTAAGATCAATGTTGAGGGAGGAAAGATCCAAAACAACAAAGCAGGAGGCCATAATTGTAATAAAAGAAGCAAAGCAGGGAGAGGGGCTGAGGGGTCATGCAGAATTAGATATTTTTCATCTCTAGATAATGCTTAGTCTGCTAAGTATTTACAGGAATTCTCTGTAACTTCTCTTCTATCCACAAGATGGCGATGTGTATCAAGTGTCACACTGTGGCAGCACCAATATGTAGGAGTGCCATGTCCCCAACCCCCAGGAGTCTATTATCATGTGTTTATCGTGTTTCCTCTTATGTAAATGTATAGGTTTGGTCAGAAGTTCTGCTCCGAGTAATCTAAAAATTCCTCTGTGTGTGTATCCGCTGGGAGCTGCGGCACGGAAGTCTCCTCGGATCAGTCTGGCAACAGGAAGTCCAGTTTACAGGGGGGTGGAGGGTGGGCCCGCTTATGACTGAGCAAAGGGGCTTTTCCCGCGCAACGTTCCCAGGCACGGCTCATTTCCTGACACCGAACACCCACTACATGAGTACACGTGTGGCGAGTGTGAGCACATACACATATACTGTACATATTCGACTTCTCTTTCATGTTGTGCCTGGGGATACCCCCTATCAGGAGCGGGCTTGTGAGTGTGACTGGAGCGACGCCAGGAAGAACCACAGAACCAATGGACAGGCACACACCCCGCCGAGCTAATACCCCTTTAAATCCTAAATTCAAGCTGGAATCTGCTCCCCTCGTCTCGGCCAGTTAATGTATTTCACCACAAAGGGTTCCTTTCATTAGTCGTTATTTAAAGACTTAAAGTTTTCTGTCCATTTTGGAAGGGAAATGTGTCAGTGGACACTGACATTTGAGCAGCTTATCATTTTAACCAAATATTTTCAGGCAGCTCCAATGCGGTTTTGATACTCGTTGGTAGGATTTGTAGTTTTTCCACTTCCAGCAAAAATAATTACTGTTTCATGTTGGTTAAAATGAGGAGCTGCTCAAATCCAGCACAGCAATCCTTGAGCGTACTATAGTATGTACAGAAAACCTCAGAATTATGTTAGTTTTCAGAATAGGCAATGAAGGAACCCTTGAAAGAAACCCTTAAAACTAACTGATTGGCCTGTCTGACCACAAGATGTTCTTTTGTTTATTAACCCCATTTATATTCAAAGGATTTTTTTTCCTGACCAGTCATAAAAAGGGAGAAACTGAGACACACACAGAGAGAGAGAAGGGAAACTTGAATTAGGTAGTGTTGTAATTCTGGTAATTCATACTTTTAACAGTGCAGTGTGTGGTGCTACAACTGTAGACCTGAGTTTCTGAGCAGAGACAAAAAGACTGAGTCATAAGCACATTTCCTGAATGAAATGGGTACTAAAGAGACAAAGCACTGTAGTCAAGTAATGTTGACAACCATTTACAGAACTTGAACCATCTTTCTCATGAGTCAGACAAATCAGACAATTTCTCTTCCAATAATAGATGAACTTCCATCTCAATAGCTGAATATGGGAGACACGCCTCTGTCTATCTCTTCCATCATTTCAGGTTTCACATCCATTCTCACACTTCTACTTTTTCTTCTCTGACCACGTCTCTCTCTGGACGTCCAGTATATTTCAGGTCATTTCTGAGTAATCACTTCCAGTACCAACGCCCTCCCAACCACCCTCCAACCCTCTAGCAACATTCCACTTTTCTACTACAGTAAACAAAACCAGATTGGGTGAGTAAGCTATGGGAGGCAGTCCACCGTCCTCCCTCCCATCCCAAACCCCAACTAACACGGCTATGGATGCCGTGTACTCAGCTGTTCCAGAGTACACACACACCAGCCTATTGCTTACATGCAAATCCTCTGGGCACACTGGAGTATTTTCCTTCAGATTAATTCGTTCTTAGGGCTTAAATGTTACACCTGGTTATTAAGATGTCTGTTGGTGGCTTGCTACAGTCGCTCAGCTGTGACAAGCCCTTAATGTTGTGTTTAGAACCAACAAGTCCAGTGGACAAGATATCTACCTTTTAAGTCCTTTTGTCTCCAAGCACAAAGACTGAGAGTTAAAGTTAAAGTATCTGTTACAGTCTGATATGAGCGGCTCTACTGTAAGCATGATGAGTAGTTTGGATGTCCGCTGTCCTGGTTTCCCCTTGTACAGAAGGGGGCAGGGAGAAGGAGTGGAGGGAGGAGGAGGAAAAAGTAAAGGAGGGGGAGTAGAGGGAGGCTACATTCCAATGCAAGACAATCCTGATGCCAGGAGGCGCCCATCTGGGAAGCATCAGACGCTGCTGCAATCTAACTCATCAAACAAGTAAACAAGCTCCCACAAAATACATATTAGAACAGACAGTTACCTTCTTCTTTCTGTCTCTTTGTAAGCACACACTTTACTTTCCAAGTTGCTGTGAATAGACCCTACTGTGCATTCAGAGGTTATATGTTAAAGCTCCATAAAGGAACGTGAGCGGCCTCTGTCCTGCATGGCTTACCTGCTTGTTCTTGTACTTCTTCAAATAGCGCGGGACACCAGGCATTCTGGGTTGATATCGGTGGTGATAGGTTCAATGAACTGAGGGTCGGGGTTCATGTGCTGCATCTTGAGGAAGGACAGAATGTTCTGGACCTCCAAGTTGTACGAGCTGTCGGCCATGGTCTTCCCTTTAGAGGCCAAGCGGCATGCAGCCATCCAGTGAGCGTACTGTTTCTCCTGGAGCAAGAAAAAGTCAAACATGTATAATTAAATACCTATAAAGATATTTGATATAGCCATTCCATTAATACGAGTGGTGTATTTAACTTTAATCTTACCGTGTCACATCGAAGCCAGATCTCATTCATCCCGTCGGCAACAGGGATTAGCAACTTGATGTTGAATTTCTGACCAGAGATGTTAACATCTGGAGTTACCTCACAGCCTACACATGGAAACCACAAAGCAGAGTGGAGGAGGAGGTCAAAGGTGAGAGCCAGGCTTGACACACCCCAACAAGGAAGAAAACAACATAAAATATTCTTATATGTGCATGCAATGACACTTTTTGTGTGTTTGCACCTCTGAGATTCATTTGGTGAGCAGGTGTCCCATGTGACTCCTCTTTACTCTTGTAACAGGAAATTGTGATATCTTTGAATGTGCACCAGTACTGCTTATAGCCCTTCAGCGTCAGTTTCTTGGGTCTGCAAAATATATAACAGACATGTCAGATGGAAAAAAAAACACCCATTTTCTTTATTAGTGGTCAAGAGTAAGAGCGGAGGAGGGTTAGATCATAAGTGAGTACAAAGAAAAAGAGAAAGAGAGAGAGGATTAGGGAGAACTTTGCAAGTGCAAAGTCAGCGAGGTGAACAGGAGAGGAGCCAACACTGGATGTGAACATTACTGGAAAACCATTAAAGAGGAAATGCCTCTTGATATCATACCCCTACCCATGCTCCCCCATGGTTTCATACATTTTATGAGACAACCACCCCAGGGACCACCTGCCTGTCAGCAAAGGCTCAGAGCCAAAAATGAATATGGCTTAAAATATGCTTGGTCCAACTGTAATCAAAGCTAAACTGAAAGCTCAGCCTGCTGATGTCCTCTGGCAAACAATCCAGACTTTTACACTGATACAAAACAGGCAACAGCTTTCTCACTTAGCCAGAAAACGTTATTTCCTGGTTCTTTGATGGGATCAACATCTTTTTGGACAACAACAACCTTTGCACGCACTCACGTGCAGTTGAATGACCATGTCAGGCAGCTTTGGATATGAACTTACTTGAAGACTTTGACATAATCCGCTAGCTCAGGAATAGATGTGATGTCACCCTGCGAGGAAGGGCAAAACGCAAACATTGTTAGTACAAGCCTAGAATACTTTAACAGGAAACATTGGTTAAACATAACCAAAACAATGACCTCAGGCTCAACTTTGCACATTTCCAATGTCATTGGTCATTGACTCATGTAATATCTCAAAGCTCTATTTCCTGTGATAAGCTGTATAAACTTCACAACTTTTCAAGGTGGGGCTGGTGTAACAATGGACACATATATATTCAGCCTCACCAAATGCAGCCTTTGGTTGGGTTTGTTTGAGTGTCAAATATCTCACACCACCAGCTCTTTGTCAGAAACAGCAGGCCTTAAATAACTGTGTGAAATTTCTTTGTGCGTCAGTATACAGTGTCTACTGTATGAAAGTTACTGCTGCTGTTTAGAACAGCTGATGAAAGGAGACTTCATCAGAACAGAGAAACAAAGGACCAAAACCACAGCTGGTATAATTGAGAAAATACATTCACACAATGAAGGGAGTATCTCTGTGGTAAGTGCAAAGATATATTACAGTATAGCAGTGTTGTCATACCAGTGTCTTGGATGTCTTCCCTCCCTCCAAAGTAATCTCCAGGTCTGATAGGGCTGCATCCACCTCATCCACCTCCTTCTCACTGTTATTCATGTGGTTGTCTGAAGACATGATTGACAGTTTGTTGATGTGGTACTGAGGAAGAGAAAGAGATACCACAGTTAGGATAGTTTTAATTAGCGATCTTTCAGCACTTCATTTGCTGTATTACAACAGGGATTTTTAAATAATTCCCATTTTGAGATTCAATGATATTTACAGACTTAATATCTGAACTGTATCTTTCCAAAGTGAGAAATCTGGAAACATCACAGTGTACCTTCTTGATGAAAAACTACCAGTGTCAAGGATTGACTTGACAATAGTAGGTAAGAGATTTTGCTAGCAATTGCTAACCTTTCCAACACCCTGGTCAACAGTTTTGCTGATTTTCTATAAAGTTTCCTACTATGTGTGCTACCAGTGAATAAGCACTCCAAATTTGTCTTATAAAAGTGTATCAGTCTGTGATAATTGCCATATAAACTCTTTAAGACTCGCTGGCATCTATGTAGGCAAGTGCTGCCAATAAGAATCATTGAGTTCACCAGTGATGGAACAGTGACTTTATCATTGAAGCATCACCGCTACTTTTAAGATGACGACAGTGTGAAGGGATGGGTGATGATGATTCACAGGGAGAAATAAGGGGCATGGTCTGGGCATACAAGTTATGAACTGTAACAAGCTATAAAACAGTTTTTACAGAGAACCTATGTGAGACTGAGCCAATAGGGTGGGATGAGAGACTGTGCATTATTGTAACAATGGAAGAACCAATTCGTAAAGGAAACCCGACCATGGTTTCCTCTTAGCATGAGTCACAGACACTAAATACAACCTGTTGACAAACGGTATTTATAATGTCAACCAATCACCAACCCCTCCACCAATATATGAATGAACAGCTGTCGAGAGAGTGAGAGATACAGAGGCAGAGTTTGAGAGAGATATGCGAGGCTTTTGCCGGCTAAGGTTACAGAATGTGGGACAAAGGGCTCTCCACGACACTCCATTCGTTCGCCTCTTCCACTCTGACAGTCCTTTAGCTGTTGTTACACTGGGGGTTTTGTTTCCTGTTTGTGTGCCTGAGCAGATGAGTGAATGTGTTTATCTGCCGGGGTACAAAGTACAACCTGTGCCCCCAAGTCTATGACTATTCAGTCAGTTACTATTTTAGACTCCTGATTGCCTCATTTTTGTGTACTGCCAAAGAGAAATGCCCAGGTGATAACATGCTGACAGTAGCCAGCAGCATACTGGATGTGGATAATCATTGCTCTTTATTTAGACCTTAGTATCAACTCTCTTAAGCTAACAACCCGCAGTCAAGCTCAACCCACCACTGAAACCTTAGCCAAAATCCTGAGCTCATACTACCCTGCAGAAACACAGTAGTAGCTACCAAAGTGCTAACAGACAGGTAGTGACAGAGTAGCCACCAGTCTAAACACCCACCTAAACACCTGCTCTCCAGGAAGAGCAACAAGAAACTAGTTTAGTGTAATTATAACCGGTGTGATGAAACACACATAACACGTCAGAGTGTAAGCAGGCTTTTAGAGGAATGCGAGCAGGTCTACGAGACGTTGTCTTGCTGGGGTGGGTGGTCTGGGGCTGAAGCACTGGGTCCCTGTGGCCCGAGATGCTCTATAATTACCCCGGGGGTGAGGACAGGGTGGCATCCTCAGGTCTTGGCACCCACAGTTTATGAGGGTCAGAAATAGCAGGAGAACTACCCCAAGACTACTTAGGGGGCAACCTGAAGGGGCAAAAGGTGCTCACATATAACTGTATATCAGTTCCACTGTTCACCTACTTCTCTCCGTCTTCTCAAACGTAACGTAACACAATATACAGTAATGTTACATAATATAGGATCACATCACTGCAGCTATTTTGATAATTGAATTAAGCTAAAATTCCAAAAATTAGCTTCTTTTTTTAAAATACAAGGATGTTATGCTTTTCTTTGTCATACAGGATATAAGGCTGATTTTATCTTTGGATTTTGGACTGTTGGTCAGACGAAACAAGACATTTGAAGATGTGATCAAGGGGGAAGAAAATCATTGGTTGCAGCCCTAAAAAAATCCTTTGGTATTACTGATGGAATTTAGGGTTGGAAGAATATAGTGGGGGATCAATGAGTTACACTATGTCAAAAAGAACATTTATGAAATGTATGATATCATATTTCTATCATACATACATTATCCAACATTACCTATTATTTCTAATTTCTTTGTCACGACTCACAAGGTCAGTGTTTTTCTTGAAGCTTTGTTTCCAGACACTTATGCTCTTTTTCACTTAGTGAGGTAATGGCATTTATGTCTTTAAAGTAAATTATAATTCATTATTCATAAGGGATTTTTATGTTCAAAAGCCTAATGACTCACTATTTGTATGTAGACTATGAGTCAGAAATAGAGTGAACTGATACATACTGTATTGAAGCATATTGAGAAGCCAAGTGGGAATATGTGTGATAATGCCCTAATAAACTCATTCTGCAACAATGTACAATAGCCAGGTTTCAGTATGCATGGTGCTGCAGAACTGGCCTCCATATGGCTCAGATCTGGGCTGGAAGCCCATCCAATTCATTAGCTTGCGGTTGAGAAGGCATTGTGCCCATAGCCCAATGAAAAGAAGACTGCAGGTCTTCAAGTTTCAGACCCTGACAAAGCAATGCTGAAACAGGAAAATTAAGATCAGACACACACACACACACAACACAAACACACAGACACACACAGTCTCCTGACCTGCAGGGCAGCAAACATCATCATTTCCTCCTCCGTGCACTCAATTTCCTCCAGCAGGATGGCCCACTTGGACTGTTCATAGAGCTGGTTCACTCGGATGGCATCATACTGTGGAGAGGTTGGTCATAGCAGTTAACACACATACAAACAAACAGTGAGTAAACACATACACACACTGTCCTTTAGATAGGATGATGCAGAGACATCTAGCACAACATGTCCTCAACAAATGTCCCCATAGACTCTGGAGGATAAAGTTGCTGATACACTGATTTGTCTGCAGGACATACCTTAGGGTTGAGGTCAAAGAAACTGTGGTATTTAAACCTCAGCAGCAGCACCTCATTCTCCTTAACATCCTGCTCCATCAGAGACCTGGACGAGTCCAACCACCTGCACCGAAATTGAAAATCATGTCTTCTGAAACAATCTCTCTGCAGGAACTGTTTTGATCAGCACCACAGCCCTGAAATATTCTGCAATCCACCACAGCATTTCTGACAGTGTAACCAAACCACCAAACCACTAAGCAAAGTTCATCTCACCCCTGGTTGATTTTGGCTTTGTCCAGAAGGGACTGGGGCTTGTAGAGTTTGGCCAGGATGTCTGGTGAGGAGATTGGCTGGCTGACAGCGAGGATGCTGGGATTGCCCTCAGAGAGAGGGCTGTCCCCAAACCAGGCAGAGGTGGGTGACAGCGGGCTGCCATCCCTGGAGTCATAGGTGGGGGTCATAGTCTTACTGTATAATCCTGGACTGGAGTAGATGCTCCCTGAAAGCACAAAGTCATCAGTTAGGCTCTTGCAGTCAAACAAGAAAAATCTACCTAGAACAAATGAATTAAATATACATGATTTTTACATTTTCATCTTTGTGTTACTTTATACAAACACAAAAGTGCACATACACAAATGCTTCGTCAAAATAAAGCATCAGGGCAAAAAGGGTGAACACTTTTCAAAAAGCACACACACTTGCAGCCTAGCCAGGCCAGCTAGCGGTCAACAACACCATGTGACTACCAGCCTGCACTTATTGCAGATGAGCGGCCTTAACAACGTCCTCCTGCTGATGGCGGGATTGATGTGGATCAGCATGCAGATGATGCACAACATGATCAGGGTCGCCCATTTACTCACAGTCAAAAAACCTGCAGGAATGCACCACACACAGCAAACTACTGCACAACTCGCCACAGAGAGGAGACAGGGAGCACAACGATATGGGAGGATTCAACTTTTTTTTGAATTAAATAATTTACGTTTTTTTTTTTAATAAAAAAGTGGATATACAGTATTTGTATATTTATACCTTTGTTTTTCCGTTTGTTTTTCAATTTATACTGGATTTTGGTTGCCAACATAAGCAAGCCACCAAAGCAACGTTGTTTGCATTTCCTGTTGGCTGGCCTTGCTGAGTATTTCTGGCCCCATACCACTCCATTCCCTCTTTCCCTCTGTAGGGCTTAGGTCAAGAAGCAACACTGACTAAACCACTAAATCCCCTCTGTAACCAGGAAGTGGGCTTGATTTGTGTTTGTGAGTGTGCACGTGTAATGTTTGTGTTTGCGAGCTGAGGTCATGAGAATAGGGTGCACACTATGGCCACCCATCCCTTGTGGAGGAGGGTGTTATTCAATGGTTCCTTCGCTGTTTTCCCCTAAAGAGTTCATTGGGTCAGGAAGAGTACTCCCATCTCCCATTGGGTCTCTTGAGGAATCTGAGGTATCTAGAGAGACCATGTATAAGGAATGAGAAAGTTGGCAGCCCCTTAAAAACACTACTGGCCTCCTCCATCCTGTTTACTGACTCTACAATACAGCTGAAAAGACACAAAGAATGTTAACATGCCTCGACTCCCTAATGCTCCCACACTGGGGATTCATAAATGGGGCGAGCTGGACCACCACAGGCTGTTAAGACTGGATGTAAACCATGACAGGGTTGTCAATAAATGAAGGTGCCTCTTGTGGATGTGATCTTTTTTACACACCTTCTGTGTGGGCTAATGGCTGAGGCATGTAGCTAAGAGGGTCTGGTGTTTGAACTACTACAACAACAATATAGCAAAAACTAAATCAGATCATCTCTCTAACAGCCTGCCATTTTATCAAGCAGAACTTTCAAGGGCTAAACAGTGATCAGTTATCCTGCAAAACAATCAGCAGGTACAGTGAGCAGGCCTTGGGTTGCTGTAAGAAAGAGTGAGCTTTGAGCTACATTCTAATGGAAGGCAAAGCCTTTATCATGTGACCACCCGAATCAGCTGACTTCCCCCTGGAAGAGCAGTCAGGTGACTCGGCTGCTCGTCCCAAAGGTTACAGATGTCATGTGACCTCAACACTCTGTGGGGGGGGGGGTAGCGAGGAAGAGGGGGAAGGCCAGGGTGAGGAAGCAGTGCTAAAGAGTAGAGGACAGAGGAAGAGGAAAGCTTACCTTTGACAGGTCCGATGTATATTATCTCAGAGGCTAGGATGAAAAGAGAAAGAGTAAGGGAAAGAAAGGAAGGAAAGCAGAGGAATGGGAACAAACATCAAGTGGACAGATTTAAGACACTGAAAACTCTACAAGGACTGGAGGAAACAGAAGAGAAAAAGAGAAAAAAAAAGTAGGAGAATACAAGAATGAGGAGATCCGTGGCATTTCCACGGGCACTGCCAGCTACTAGCCTCAGACCGGATGACTCAATTCACCCTCCTTGCAGAGGGAGATCACCCTGGCATGACTAGCAAGACTCTGTCGTTTCCATCCACCCATTCAACGCAGCATGACTGATTGAAAACCCAGGCAAAGGCGTTGGTCAACGTGACCCAGCCCTACATGTATAAACTGCAGCACAAATATACAAGTAGTGGCTGTCCAAGGTATGTCATTCCCCACGCCGACAGGAAATATAATTAGATACAACGTTTACCTCAAGATGTGGCCAGCCCAGTCTGACTCAATGGACTGGCCGAGATCGTGGCTCGCAACTGAGTCAACAGCTGATGATTAGTAACATGGCTTTCTACCAAAATGACCAATTCTGTGGGGCCCTTGACATGAGTGTGCAGACAAACAGGGGACACAGAGTTTCCTAAATGATACATTTAAAGATGGAGGTTTTGGAAAAAGATTGCGGATCTCCAAGTGGAAATAATTGGTCATGCACTACTTACTACCTTAGAGATCAAGGACAGACCTCACTGTATGTATACTATATGTATTTGGGAAAATGTATAAAAGCATTTATGTCTTTATTCAACATTTAACCTGCATTGTCTATTACAAAAGTAGCTTACAAAAATGGTAAAGAAAATGGTGCTATGAAGCTAATTAGCTGGGAGAAATTGGTAGAAAATATGATTAGAATATAATCGGTAGATAGAATTATAAAATAATTTTCTTCCTGCAATAAAATCAGATCATGGTGAGTTAAAATGACCCTTCCTCCTGCTCTTTCTCTCTGAGTGTACAGGAGCAGTTGGTTGAGGGTCTGATTGCATCGCTGCCTCTCTGCAAAGCCTTGTGATTCCTATCAGGAGACCTGGGCTGAGGGGCCAGCCCTTCCCCACAAGGGACAGAATAACGCCTTACAACTTGGCCATGAAACCTACTGTGACTGTAGCATGTGATCTGATAGGGAGGATGTCAGGACACACACACACACACACACACACACACACACACACACACACACACACACACACACACACACACACACACACACACACACACACACACACACACACACACACACACACACACACACACACACACACACACACACACACACACACACACACACACACACACACACACACACACACACACACACACACACACACACACACACACACACGGAGTGTGTGTGGTGACAGCGGTAAACAGATTCTGCACATTCCTGTTGAAACCCCACCTATTTCTTGCACCACCTAATAGTATAACTATAGTTGCCCAGTGGGAACAAATTGTATCTATACCAGAGGAATCCATGTAGCACAACCTTGGAGAAATGATGCAATTTTGGGTGTGATCATGTGCTGGGCTTATAAACACAAACTAGTATTGCCTTTTTGAGTTTTCTGCACCTCATTATATATAAACATAGAAGCACAAAAATGTATAATCAGCTAAATCTGCTACAAGAATCAAGGTGGTTTATCAAGTTCACAATGACAGTTGAGCACTCTTTCCACTCACATTAGAGTGTATACATGCACATTAAGCAAAGTCTTAAGAGGCAGCGGACAGACCAGAGGCCAGGGAAGGAGAGACTCAAATCACACAATGCGTCCCATTCACCCTGTCTCATGGTGTTAGCAGTTTTGGTTAGAGCTAACTCTGTGACAGCAGCACAGCCTGTTTTGTTCTGCTCCTCCCTGCTCACATGGCTGTAGCTCTCCCATCACTGGCGGAAGGAGGGAGGAGGGCTAGTATAACTGCAGTCGTGTAGCCTGGTTTGGGTTTAAAATGGCAGCGTGACCAACTATGTGTGGAATCTCAACCATTCTTCATCCTCCCTGCCAAGGAACTGGAAGCCAGGGCTGTAGATCCCATGCAGGCCTCAAACTCACATATTCATATTTGGTCACTAGAAGCAGGGTGCAGCAAATCTGGAGTTATCTTACTGGTTTTCACAACCACAAGCACAATCAGACACACAAACAGAATGGAAGACACTCACTGGGACCTGTTATTCAACCTGCTGCTCCATAATTAGTTCAAATGAGGTCTGAACCTAAAAACTGAATTATAGTAAGTTTGTATGAAATCATTCTCTTTCAACTCGGAACTTGCACAAATGATTTAAAGAAACATGATTCCCTTAATTAACTGTAAGGTTTGATTCAGCTTTAATTCTTCAGGTAAACACTGTAACGAGTGCTTTGGAGCTATACATATTCATTAATACTGTTAGATCTCCATATAGTAGTTTCTATCCATCAGCTCACCTGATCCAGGGGTTAATAACGGACCCTCCAGCTCCAGATCATCCTCCTCTGCCTCCTCCAACTTTTTCTTCTTCTTCTTGGGATCACGCGGCTTACGCAGCAGAGATAACTCCTCTGGGTGGCGGATATCTGGAGTGAGAGAAAGAAGGAAAGTTCATTTGATGTCACGTTAGGATTACTTTGGCTGGAAACATACAGCAGTAAACTAATCTAGACAACAAGTTGGGAAGAATTTGATGCAAGAAAGTCATTAAAAACACACCAGATTTTGCATTGTTTCAATTACGAGTGAATAGAGGGATGCTGAGGCAGCTTTAAATCAAAGAGGGGACAAAGAAAAGGCAAAAGGCACAGAGGAGATGGGTGAGAATTGTAGACAGCTGCGCACACGAGCAGTGGAAAATTGCAAATCCCTTTTTCTCAGGCCCCAACAAATCTTGCTTTAACTGTAATCCCCAACTGAGACGACGCAGACACAACCTCCATCTCCATCTTACCCTCCTTCCCCCAACTAGTCCTCACACACTCATACAACAAGTATTCCAGCACCAGTACAGAGTTCACAAGAAATACAAAAATATGAATACTGGAAGAAACTGAAACACATTAAATGAAATAAACAAACACAATTAAACTTTGTGTGTCTGAGTACATGGAAGAGCTGTGTGCAAGATCCCAATCAGACAGTAAGACACCACACTGAATATAATGACTAAAACAGAGCTGCCTCTCTCCCCAGCCTCTCTCCACTCTTCCCCCTCCCTCCCTCGGGCCTGGAGGCCAGGGAACCATCACTCAGCAGCAGCGGTGATGTTTTAAGATGGGCTTGGGATGGTTCTGATGTAGGGGAGTGAGACGGCCAGAATGTGTCAGGACTAGAATAGATGGAGTTAGTCTGGAGACACATCTGGATCCTCAGCTGGATTTGGTTTTCTCAAGGATTCCATATAAATTAAAAAGGTGCAAGTTGATATTTAAGAGCCTTATTTAATTATTTTCACTCCGTCTTGTGCGGAACTCTGATACAAAATGAAAGAGAATTTTTTAAAGATGCAGGATTGGAAAGGTGTGTTGCAGACTGTAACTGAGGAGGTTGCTGAAGATGTTGAGAAAGCATGAGCAGAGGGAGGGAGAGAGAGAGAGAGAGAGAGAGAGAGAGAGAGAGAGAGAGAGAGAGAGAGAGAGAGAGAGAGAGAGAGAGAGAGACAGAGAGGAGCCAGAGAGAGAGAGACAGAGAGAGAGAGACAGAGAGAGAGAGAGAGAGAGAGAGAGAGAGAGAGAGAGAGAGACAGAGAGAGAGAGAGAGAGAGAGAGAGACACACACACAGAGAGAGAGAGAGAACGTCTTGGCTTGGTGAGAAAGCTTGTTTGGTTTGTGTAACTAAAGCAAAAGCATTCCAGGAGTTTTAAGAACTACCAGATGGGAGCTCGCCCTCTCTCCTCCTCCATTCTCCCTCCGCTGTAGCAGTGAAGCACAATCCCTGTGCCCTTATACAGCCATGTGAGTTGCAGGCGTGCTGCCGAGCTTTTTTAGCCTATTATACATTCAGATGTCCCCACTGAGCTGTGTGACGAGGCCAATACACACATACGTCAAGTGTGTGTCGGACTGTGTCTCTCTGTGAGGCATTGCAGAAGCATGTGGCATTTTACTACAATGCCAATTTGATTGGTAATTCTTGCTCATAATTGCCAATGCCTGGAATTCATCCATAGTATAAATACTATTAATCTATTGAGCAGGACCTGATCTGACACAGTTGATTTATAAACATAAATGATTATCATTATCTATAGGGGGTTTATAGATCTAATGCGTGAGTCAAAAAACAGATTTTGGCTATAAAAAACATTACTTATGGTTTAGGATGTATTATCAGGGGAGAAAATTTAAATTTATACATTCCTGTACATTACATTACTAAAATACTGCATACATTCCTGCAGTATTTTAGACCTGTGTACTGAATCATTTAGCCTGAGCACATAGAAGTGGGAGATGAGTGGATGGGGTAAATACAGATATGTTTTTTCATTAATCCTATGACAAGTAGGCCAAGAGGAAAAGTCTAAAAAAACTTCAATGATATTTTTCAATCAGGCAAGCTTTAAAGTCACTTTCTGCTGACATACACAATTGGTGAATTGTATGTTTATAATAATTTAAGAATCACGATCTGCTGGGGGTAAGGCTGGGGCGGGGGAGTTCCCCTAGGAGGAGGAAGGGGTGAGTGATGGTTAAAGTGTGCACAAAAGCTTGGTTGATTTCCATTAGCAGAAATGACACCTAGACAATAAGACCCAATCTTCCATCTTGCAGACTTGTGGCAGTAACCAGGCCTGGAGCCAGAGAGAGAGAGAGAGAGCGAAAGAGGGGTTGACAGAGAGCCAGCTGCGCTTGCAGGATCTACTCCTTGGAACACATGATTCACTGCAGTGAGTAAGGCCAGCCACAGAAGAATCACAAACACCGTCACATTCTAATTTTACAGTCCTTGAGTTTACCGTACAAACAGATAAAGACCCTACATGGACAAAAAAAATTAAAGAGGACTGATGATTTCATCTTCTTTTTCCTGTTGCATACTTCAACTGGAACAAGAGGTACTTATTGGACTGCTGGGCAGACTGATCAATACTCCGGAGCAATAAATTAAGAGCTCGTCCCGGGAAAGACGATATAAAAAGAAGGCTAAGAAATGACAGACAGGTTCAGGTTCTGTCCGAAGGGAAACATAATAAGAATGCACATGGTGTGGACGTTTTATCCTTGAATTTCGTCAATAACAAGTACATATTTTTGGCATTTGGAATTGATGCTATAACTCAACATGTCACTTGAGGCACACAAATAGATCAATTTAATTACTTTCTGCTCTGACTTTAAGGAAAAATGGCATTCACTGACATTAATGGGTTGATATGAGTGCCAGACGTTCAATTCATCCATCTTGCAGGCGGCTAAAAGGTGCTAAAAGGCCACTCAAAAAAGGATAATAATGCTATTTAATTTAGGAGTTGGAGTTGAGGCCAAACCACACTCCTCCCATATTATGACAACAGTGGCCAGCACACTCAAGCAGATCTCAGGTTGATGGGCCATAAATCTGCTGGACCAAAACGATGAAGCAACAGCCCCACATGAATCTAAAAAGATTTCTGGAGGACCAAGAGCTCTGATAGCCTTCAGTTGCCACGTATATCCTCTCAGTTATTGCCTTTCATGCCTGGTCATCTATTTCTTAATATCATGAATTCATTTTACTGTAATATTTCAGAGAAGACTCGAAAAAACGCTGCAGGTTAGAGTACTGTTGCTGCCTCTTGTATTTTCTACAGAACGCTACTGTGTCTTCGTTTTGCCACACGTAGTAGCAACTGAGTGCTTACTTACAAACATGCAGTGTTTAAGTGGAGCAGCCTGACTCTTGTTACCCAGAAGTGGTGCTTCGTTAAGAGAAGCTGCCTCATTTTGTTGCACCTCAGGCTCCCAGGTCTACAGTCATGTGTTAGTCAGTTGTGAAGACCACATTCTGTGTGCGAGCTCACAGGAAGAGTTAAACAAGCTCTTTCTCAGAAGGAGGAGTAGTACGTGTGTGTTTAATGTCTTGAAAGAGTCCAGGTTGTCTAGACAGAACAAGCTTGTGTCTGGCTATGACTTCACCGGACAAATGAGCCTTTACAAAAGCCCATTTCAAAATAGTGGCTCTCGTTTTTTTCACACGAATACAGACCTCATCTTTTGTACTTTTATGAAGCATTTCCACAGTGTCACTCTGTTCCACATAGTAGTGCCTCAGAAATTGCAAATCAACGCCACCTCAGATCCCAGAGTTCAAGCAGCTACACATCTCAAGACCAACTGTTCGGAGGAGACTGCGTGAAGCAGACCTTCATGGTCGAATTGCCGTAAAGAAACCACTACTGAGGGAGACCAATGAGAATAAGAGAGGTGGTTCGACTAAGAAATACAAGAGTTTGGTCTAAGTCCAAATTTGAAATGCCACCCTATGTGCTTTTTGTGAGTTGCAGACAAGGTGAACGAATGGTATCTGCATGTGTGGTTCCCATCATGAAACATAGAGGCGAGTCTTTGCTGGTGACACTGTTGGCAATTCAAGGCACACTTAACCAGCATGTCTACCACAGCATTCTGCGGTGACACGCCATCCCGTCAAGTTTTTGCTTAGTGGGGCCGACACTTATTTTTCAGGACAATAACCAAAAACACACCTCCAGGCTACATGAGGGTTATTTGACCATGAAGGATAGTGATGGAGTGCTGCATTAGTTGACCTGGCCTCCACAATCACCTGACCTAAACCTAATTGAGATGGTTTGGGATGAGTTGGACCACACGGTGAAAGAAAAGCAGCCAACACGTGCTCAGCATATGTGGGAACTGACTACCTCATGAAGCTGGTTGAGAGAATGTCAAGAGTGTGCAAAGCTCTCATAAAGCAAAAGGTGGCTACTTAAAAAAAAACTAAAATATGAAAGATATTTCTGTTTTTTAAACACTTTTTTGGTTAGCTTTGTTTTGATGTCTTCAGTATTGTTCTAAAAATGTATACAATAGTAAGAAATAAAGAAAAACACTTGAATAAGAAGGTGTGTCAAAATCTTTAACTTTTTATGTACTTCAGTTCAGAGAATTCTCAGAATTGATTACACAGTTAAAAAATGTTATCTCCCAACTAAAAGTGGAAAATTCCTCCTGCCTACATTTCACTATCAAGTCAGCAATGCAGCACAGGATATAAGAGCTGCCAAATGTAATCAAAGGTCAGAACAGGAGTAGAACTGAATGATTTAATGTATTACAGTACGCTGATCTTTTGCTGAGTCCTCTCTGTTCCCAGCCTGCCCAGATGGACTGTGTCTGTGTCGGGATGTGAGACTGTACACAGCTGCCATGGATATGGGAGAAACACAGCGGTGATGATTGGTTTTATACATTTAACTTTGTTGTTTTGATTGTCTATGCTTTGCCCCTGTATGGGACTCGCCCTGTTGAGAGTTTGAGTTATGCTAAAAAGACTCAGTGGGCAGAGATTAGAAAAAAACTGATCTTGGTTTAAAACAGGAAATGGCTTCTGTTTGACCGAGTGGACACACCAGGGCAAAAAAACAAAACAAAAACTTCTAATAAATTATTATGAGAAAAAAAAACAGAGCCAACGATGAGTCGGTCATAACTGAAAAAAAAATCTCTGCTCTCTTTTCTCTCGCTGTATGGTCCAGTATGTCTGCCCCTCCCTTTCTGCTGTCTGGACGCCAGTTGGACAGGCCGTGTCTCTTCCTGTCCCCTCTGATTCTCTGTGCTGTACAGCACACAGGCAGTCAGCAGAAAATATGCACAGGAAATTGTAAAACTCAAAGCTGCCCAGATAACAAAAAATGTAAACGCTTCCAGGCCAGACCAGCTGTAAGTCAGCTGTCATACCCTCAGTTACAGTCAAGAACATTCCCATCATTTGTTCATCGTGAGTTCTGCTTTTTCCAAGCAATAATGCACAGTGATGTAAATGCGACAATAGATGCTTGTCACTATGAGGGACCCTTTGCAGCCACATCTTGCAACATCCTGGCATGCGCCAAGTCAGCCAAAAGCAATTTGTCCTGAATTTCTGTGGAGTGAAAATAGATTTATTACAGTAGCAGCAGACACATTCCTAACCAGGCCAGGCCCAGAGAAAGGCTACAGACCTGTTACTCCCCCATCTCCATACTGCCGCTTTCAAAAACAACCTCTTTTGTATATTTACACTCAATAAAATGTGACATTTGTTCGTTTACTTTCACAGAACTGCTCGACAGACCCTCTGACCTTTTTGAAAAAATAAAAGCTCCACTCCTGCTGAATTAAAAACAAGGCTACCTGTAGAGGCCAATAAAAACAGGAAAGCTACCACCAGAGCCCCTGATCCTGCCTGCTGAACACAGTCCAGTGACACAACAGGTGTGTTATGACCCTGCTTGATGGAAGGATTTAAATGGGTGGGGGTTCAGCAACCCTGTAAACTTTACTGGAGACAGTGACTAAGAGGCAGGAGCAAGGGGCAAAGTCTGAGCCAAGGAAAAGTGGGCGTTAGCAGGTGAGAGGTCACTGGGGTCTAGTGTGTGCCCTCTGACCCAACAGGACAGTGTGGTGCCAGTGATGGAAGATATCAACAGTGTGTGTGACCCTCGGGCACTACTAACACCGTGGGGGATTGTTAAATTTGGACCTGAAAGATGTGGCTGGTGAGCAAGACAGTAAGCACGAGTATGAGTTAGTTATGTGTACAGGAATTTGTACTTTGGTGTGTGCCTGTGTTTTAAGACTGAGACAGATTGATAGTCTCTGTTTACTAAACATTACTACGAGACCGATGGAGCCGTGGTTCCAAGGACATGACTCTAGAGCTAACAACGGGCTGACTACCAGTCCGGAGACGTGACTGCGGTATGCACAGCTTGCAGCATGTTTGATAAACACAACAAATTGCCAAGGATAAAAACAAAGTGAGAGGAAGGACGTGATTAGCTAAGTTTGATGTAGAACATCACAAGCCTTTCCAAAAATAGTATTACAGGAGAAGTTTTTGGTTGAGTAGAGTGGGCAGTTTAATTCCCATAACTCTTTGCCAATCAGTCACACCTCATCTTGCATTTGCTTCATGACTGTTTAAAATGTCCCAACTGGAAAAAAAACAACAACCGCTGTCCAGTAAATGCCAGTAAATGAGCCCTTCATTTCCACTTACTGAAAGTTTTGCAGATGTCGGAGACCGCCTTAAAGACGCGGTCGGAGAAGTTGACCTTGACCTTCATGTGCTTCATGTTGGGCAGCTGGAGGCGCAGGAGCTTGTGCTGCGGCGTGAAGAGCAGCCTGGCGTCTGCTTGGATGCCGTACTTGTCCAGCGTCCAGTGGGTTTTCAACAGCCATGTCTTCTTTTTCTCCCACCACAGAGCGTGGTCTGACCAGTCCTTCTTCACATCTGAGGAAGGGAAGAAAAGAGAGTAGTGAGAGAGTTTTAGTCATTGTAAATGATGTTAAAAAGGAATGAGCTGTCTTATATTTTTACCACATACATTGCTTTTCTCTAAGGGAATATATAATTGGCCACTTTTGTTGTTTTTGTATTGACAGCAATGTGGGTAAGTGTAAGTGGAGCACTCTGTATCTATCACACTGTACTGACCTGAGCTAACCAAATATGTCCCTCCAGGGCAGAGGATCACATATGGGGTGAAATGGGGGGGGTCGAGAAAAGGTTTGCACAGGGGCGGTGAAGTCAAAGTGAGAAGGAGGAGAGCACGAAGTGTGTGAAAGACATGGCTGTTTGTGTGACACTGTGGGGATATCGGGTTCATACCTCCCTCTTTGTTGCAAAGACACACTTTGATCCCTCTAAAGCAGAGACAAGCCACCCAAAACCCCACATAGCTTCCAGACTTTTGCTCCGCAGGGACTCAACACAATGGGGACAGACCTGTGGTCTCATGATGTGTTTGTCTGACTTCAAGGGGAAGGTGAAACCCGCAGGGATTTGAGGGAATTCAAAACAGCTGTTTTGTAGATCACCTTGCTCCAGTTTCTATACAAGCAGTGCTGTGATGGGCTGAATTTGTGTTTGAAATGCCAGTTACTTCAAAGCCTGAGGTGAAAGTGAAAAAAGCCCCCATTATCACTTAAGAGTAAGAGTTGCTTTACATCTATGTATTCATCCCATGTGTTCACAAAATAGCTATATGTGTTAAGCTGCTGGTCAAAATTGTTTGGTTAATTGTTTTGGTTTCAGTTACTGTATTGCCTTGTTAGCAGAGTATATTAAATGGAGTGAACAGGCCTGTAGTTTTTAGCCTATTATACATTCAGATGTCCCCCCTGAGCAGTGATGTCATTACTCCGGCATTAGTCCAGGAAGGCGCTTCCCAGAGTGGTGTCTCATTTCCTCCACCCACGTACCGCTTCGTCGGCTCTCCAGCCTATGAGCCTCTCTCTCATTGACTAACTGTCCAGACACAGAGATCGCTTTGCTCAGTCATCCTATAAGCAAAGAGTTGGACCAGAACTGTTTTACCTTATATACTGCTGAGTCAGCAAGCGTGTGAGAAAGTCCAAAGTGTTATCTATTGTCGTAGCCAGACCCTGAATATCCCAAAAAACTAAGAAACCAGTCAACTAGATGACAAGAATACAGTTTACATACTTATATATTGGCATATCAGACTATTCAGGTTTCAATTAAGCAACATAAGAGGTCAGGTAAAGAGTTGTTTACATGTGCCAATATCCGATACAAATGATTTGTATTTTTATACAAAACCTGAAACCTGTGATCTTTAAATCTGGTCACATCAATCATGTCAACTACCTCTCCACTTATATTGTATAGCACCACATTAACAGAACAAATAAAAAATTTAGCTGACTAAGGCGCTAGATGAAAAGTCAGGGGATCACCACAGTGATTGGACCAACAGTGGGACCCATCCCTAGAGCCACGCCACTAATTTGACTAAAAATCAACTAACATATTTATATTTAAGGTCTAAAAATCAGTGTCTTTACTTCGGAACATCCCTGAGGCTAGAGAGAGTCCAGAGCTGCATTATGACCTTTATTAAGGAAACACATGTACTTTATACTCAAGGCTGGTAGCACATTATGCGCAATGCACAATGGCCTTTTTACATTTGATTTGCACATTAATACCATATCCATAATTTGCAATGCACATTTTACATTTAATATGCACATTAATAGGAATATATTGCCATGAAGTTTAAAATGTTACTTTTATTCTAGTTTTGTATTATATGTACGCATCTGTCTATCTATCAGCACACACCAATATACCACATACACAGCTTCTAATGGACAAACTATAAACCCCTCTATAAGCCATTATTCTTTACATTCACTTCTGACACATGGCTATGCCACATAGAGTTCACATCAACAAGGCGGTTTGGTTTTGTCTATCATAATCCAAAACTGCCTTGTGCTCATTGCTTCTGTTCATTCTGAAAGGATAATATAGTAACAATGTTGCAGACAGGGGAATAATCGTGAATGTTGAGCTCCATCTGTCAATCAAACAGCTTGGTGCCATGGTTACCTAAACCTTGAGTGGCCTTCTGTTTCTGTGTCCTACTTTAGTTTTCCCTGACCTTAACTTCACATAGAGGCACCCATATGTGTTGTTGACACTCTCCTGCTGATCCCATCTAAAGGCTGAATGAATGGGATTAGTCGCTGAGTATGTGAAACAGCAGATTGGCTGCTTAGAATCAGGAAACAAGATTGTTGTGAATCTGAGTAAAGCAAACTGGGTTGGGGGAAGAGATTATAATGGTGATTAGGACGAGGAAGAAAGTTAAAGAAAAGAAATGGCCACCAGCATCTCAATGCAGATGTCATTGTGAAGGCCTACCACTGTGTGAATTGAATAGGGGAGGGGTTGTTTGTTAAGCTGTTGGGGTTTTGTTTACTGCAGGGGCAAACACTTTGTACTTGAGTGAAAACATTCCAAGCTTTCTTTTGGTGACCATGTGTGAGTTACTCTAGCAGCATGGGGTCTAGCTGTCATCGCTCCGTTCTGGTGCTTCAGCTGTGCAGAGCACAACTTCATTGCTGCCATCTCAGAAAATGTTCTCTGAAGTGTATTGGAGCTATTAAAGGCTGAAATAATGAGAGGCAATAAGGAGGGGGAAAATGAAAATAGACCTGAATGTATTTTCATAACTCTGACAGTTTTTCCTCTTACAACCTTGTAATTTCTGGTGTCTGGGAGCAATGCAGAACAGCTAGCATTAACATTTGGCACTCAGGTCTTCACCGCAGACCTTGTTCTATAGAAATGTCCTCATACTCAGCATGCATGACCACCGTGCAGTCTGTGGCGAGGCATGAATGCACGTCTTGGCTAGTCTCAGTTACCCTCAACGTGCTCCCAATGGCTCCTGTTCCACTGTTTCTCTATATGTCTCCACCCACCGCCAAAACCTAACTGGACATAGTGTTTCTGTCTGCTCGCTTGTGGCGTTACGCAGTGGTTCGATGTGTTGTGATTGGATGAAGGTGGCCTGGGTATGCATTCATTGGGTTCTTTAAGCTACAAGGTGGTAACCTAATCCATTGAGAGGGAAGGAGAGAGGGCCTATGGCATCTCCCAGCTAAAAATACAGCCTGCCAAGCCTGACGTAATGCAGCAGCCAGAGAAGCGGGGGCCTAAGTAATTGGGTGCATTAAATGTAGACCCACAGACCCTCAGTGGAGTGGTGTGTGTGTGTGCATGCACAAGAAGGGCTTGAAAGACAAGGGGAGGGGAAATAGAATGGGAAAACCATGTTTTATGACCTCTGCAGGACGTGAAAGATGATAGAAAGATTGAATGTGCATGTGTGTGTGTGTGTGGGTTTAGGGATCTGTTGAGGAGAGGGTGTTCTTATCCATCCATTAACAACATTAGCTCGGCGTGTTTGTGCGTGTGTGCGCTTTAACAAGCCAAATTAATCCATAAATTCTGTCAAACGAAGCTCTTTTCATTCACCACCATCACTGCCGCAGCACTCGACCCAAGACCGCTTCCTCTGCTTTGTACACCAGACTCCACAATAAATGCTGCTTTAAAAAGACACTGATTAATAGTGTAACATTGTACGAAGCATTTAAGCAAAATAACAAACCGCAAACGGTGAGAATGTACTTGAAGTGGCGCATTGTGAGCACACAAGTGCCCAGTTTGAAGGGCTTTCCTGGGGACAATACAGCAAAATGAAGTGTTCCTCCTCCTTTGGCTCCGTCTTCCTCTCTGTTCCCTCACTCCATCCCTACCCTCCTACTCTGGGTATCTGTGGTGTTTACATTAGGAGGCAGCCATGTTTATGGAGGCCTGTGTCTGTGAGGGGGAGGGGACAGAGGAGAGGATGAGAAAAAGGGAATGAGAGGATGGGAAGTAAAAAGAAACTGCCTCTGTGCCTGGGACATAAAACAAAAAAGAAAGTAGATGTTTCAGCAGCCAGCTGTTGCTGACATTGAGTCATCAGTTGATTTTCTGACCATTCAAAATGCTAATAATACATGATGAATGACAAAACCAATTCAATTCTGCTAACTGGACACCCTGCAGTCATGCCTAGATGTGACACTGAGCTGTTGGCTGGAAGGAAAAAAAACCCTGCTTTTCCATGTGCACTAGATGATTCATATCTACTTTTTATTAGGCTTCGACCAGCAATGCTGTGATCATCAGCATCATCCGGGCTCATCTCCAGCACCGTTGATGTAGATGATTTATAAGATGACATACTTACAGGTCAAGACTTTTTAACTCTGTTTGCACAGCCTTAATAATGTTTTTAATTAGCTTTCATGTGTGCAAGGCTTTGTCATTTTCAACCATCAGCTGATAAAACCATTACAGGCCGGTGAGGCGGGTCCTTCCGTTTCCTTGGTGACTCCTGGCTGACACCACAGGGGCAGCAGTGCGAGACGACAACTTGTTTTCACACACAACAAAGACAGACGTGCAGGACTGTCAGTCTTATTCTCTCTCTCAAAACACACGCACAGTTCATCCCTTTCTACAACATGAAAGCTCCTCTCTCTCTAAATATATTTTATGTCTGAAGCAGGGTGAAGGTCGGTATTGACAAGCAAAGGCTACAGGAAGCAACTGTTCTGCACTGTCCTTAAATTAGATCTACTGTAAATGGCCTTTAGGCTCTCAGTAGCTCGTACAGTCATGCTAGATAGTATCAACATCAGATACCTAACATGTATACAACAGGTTTGAAAGAGACAGCTGATGACAATATCTATGTGGCAGACATGAGATAAAGAGTCACACGGGATTACAGAGGGAGATTGAAGTGATACAGTGTATGTAACAGGCTGGGCTTGTGCTAAAGACAATGAAAAACCCCAAGTCATCATTATCGCTACATATCGGCTGCAGAACTGGTATCTGAAAAGCAGTGAAACTGGTTTTTGGACAGTTAGTAAGCTCAATCCAAGATAGCCTTATTACAAACAACTTGCGTCACGTTCGCCACCAGCGAAGATGAAATCATTGACTAATGTGCTGATCTGTTTCAGCTATGTCCCTGAGGTATTCACCAACCAATACCATTAAAACTCAAGTACTCACCATTGAGTTGAACAAGGTTAGCTGAGCTTATTTCAGTCGTTTATTACACAACAGTTTAGCTTCCTGCCAATAGTCAATCAAACACTAAACAGACCATTTATCACAGGCATTAAATATGCAAAACACAGCACCTTTTAGGCCCAGATTCTGCCTGAAACCTTTCAAGCTGTCAAACTGTAACTGCCAAAGCATTTAGACAAACAAGCACTTACTGTAATGCTACCATTTTAGCCGGTGGAAACTAGACACATACGTTGATCAAGGTTGTGCTCTGTGTCAGTAATACAAAGATCACATAGGTGAAAGATCTTGTAAGGTCACGACTGGCCCTAAAGGAGTCCGGGGACATTACAATGCGTATTGATTCTATTGAATGTACTGCTTCTATTACTTCCCCACATACTCACACTCTTACTTACAGAAATCCCCCTAAAACATGCTGATCTACAATATATAGCCTCAAGAATACAGGCTAAACTGGGGCTGTGGTTCAGGATAAGAAGTGCATCACATCACATCACATCGCAGCTCACCTGAGAGCTCCAGATGATAATAAAATATAAGTGAGGTAGACAAGTGGAGAGCTGCATCAATATGGAGGTGTACTGTGTAAGCGAGGTGGAGGAGGCTGAAGCAGGCTCTCAGTAAGGGGCAATAAGCACATTTCCTTTTAGTGGAGGGAATCTGAAAACCTTAAAAGAAAACCTAGGAGCATCTAGCCTGTTAGACTAAGAAGAGAGTGCAACAGTCCTGGCTTTGATGCATTAGGAGAGGCCAGAGGGCTATTAGAGGAATCCTCCTTAGAGACAGATGGTTTGTATCCATTTGTGTCATATTCCAAACACAGCAAAACAGTGGTGGCGCTCCCCCTCCGCCCTTACACAGCTTTATACAATTAAGCGCTCAGGGACCCGGTGGAATAATGACATTACAAAGAAACTCAGGGACTAAGATCAATGGAGCAGATAGACAATATTCATCTGTCCTTCCATCCATGTATGTATCCTGCCAAAAGGCACCCTTGGGGCTGTGATAAGCCATCCCACTGATGTCTTTGTGAGTTGGACAACAGGAAGCTGCGATGCTCTTCAGTTTCTTGATCTTTCAGTGCTTTTGCATCTCTGAATCTCTCTAGAAAACCAGAGGGGAACCTAGACTGTCAAGAGAGATTTCTTAATGTTTGTGGCTGGCTGGCTGCTATGGAGGCCTGCAATAATGCTAAATGATAAGTCAATAAACGACTAGACCGGTACTAAACAAGGATTTGTTACTTTCCCCTTCTTTATTTTACAATAAACTGTATATTTTGAGTTTAGTTTGACTGTTCATTAGACCAGATAAGCATTCTGAAGACATTACTTCAGACTTTGATGCCTTGTGGTAGCCATTTTTATTAGTTTTTGATATTTTTAGACAAGCACACCAGCTGTTTAAAAAAAATTCAATGAGTGTCAAAGCTGTAATTGAAATAATGTCCACAATTTATACTCAAATAAAGTGCCTTAATAAAGCACAGTTGTAAAAACAAACCCCTCTCTTGTTGGTTTGCTCTGTGAAAGGGAGAGTACAGAGACAAGCTGTGAGGCGGGAACAGCTTGAACTTAATGAAATGTGGGCTGAGGACCTAAACAAAAAACTCCAGATCAGCTTACCCCATTGACACACAGGTGTGTGGTGTTGCATTATGTTGTGTTCTACCATTCCCTTTTGCCGGATCTACTGTGCTGCCTGCCTCTACAGGAAGGTGAGAGCGACAAAAAATAACATGCTCCGATTCCCAGAGGAGCCATGAAAGTTTGCTCCCCTGCATGTTTAACATGCCAAACATTACTAATATAATCTTCCTTAACAAGCACAGAGGTTCTTCCATGAAAGTGAATGAAGAATATTGGAATAGATAAACCTAGCTATTTCATTAATGGCCAACAACTTTGTTCAGAATAATGCATCATGTAATACTTGGAGCATTAAGCAGCTGATATTATTCCCACATGATACTCCATCAATAACAGCACATCAAAATCAACAGCTGTCAAGTCAAGTTTAATTCAATTTTAACTTTGAATTCAGCTGCATTGCTAATCAGAACATTGAAAGGAAAAAGAAGAAAAAAACAGACCCAGAATAGATCTATTTGGCTGAATAATAAAATGTAAATCTTGGGCACCCAAATTAGGAATATAAATATCTAGACCAAAGGTCTACGTGTGAGCAACTGTGGAAGTATGAGTACAGAAAAGCACAATCACTGACTTCAGCATCTTGCAAATGAAACAGGAAAGCTCTGGCCTGGGCAGGACCGCTACTTAAGCTAACTACTTCCTGTCAGAGAGATTAGAGCGCAGGATGATCACACGGGCTGCCAGGCTATTTCTCACTTTGCATTGCCAGACATTTAGAATGGCTTCACTGTCACAATCAATGAGTCACATTACACACGGTGATACATCAGAATTGTGTGTCATCGTGAGAAAACGAAACGAGAAGCAGGAATGTGCTCCTGATGTACAATATTGAAAGTAAAGCTTTCACATTACCAGGAAAGATATGACTATCTCAGCTCTTCATCTCACTCAGAATACCGATCTTCTCCCTCAGCCCAACACAGTCATATCCTTCAAAAATAATGCCATAAACACACGGGACAGGAAGGCGGGAATGCAAGGAAGGCAGAAGGGAGAAGGCGCATAAAAAAAGCCCAGAGGAAGTTAAGCATCCTGTGTTAAATCGCGTCTGTTTCCTAATGAAACCTGCACTCCATTGTCAAACTGAAGTCATCTCCTTCTATCACCACAAACTCCAGCAGGCAGCATGAGTGAGCCTTCTTGGAATCGCAAAAAGTACACAGAATTCAAATAGTTCACACAGTGCAGCATTATTTTTTAAAAACAAAGTTGCTTAAAGGAAACATTAAAGTCAAATCTAAGACAATTCAAACTGAACAATATTTAAGTGTTTAAAGATCTACGTTGTTTAGTCCAGATAATCTAGAATTTCTCTGGTGGTGCATTTTGGTTTACTTGAATTTTTTTTGTTGTATGTGAAGAGAAAGTGAACATGCAACATGTTTACCAGCTCATGCCCTTGTTCAGACAAGAACAAACAAACTACAGGTTTGACACCATCTTTGGTGTTTGCTTGCTGGTGTTTTGTTCCATGTTTGTTTTGTTTTGTGCCTCTAAATAGAGCTGTAAAAAAAGAGAAAAAAATAAGAAGTTCAGTGTAACTACAATGCATTGTTTACTCAAACACAATCCAAATGAATGTGAGATGATGACATTCACTGGATCAACTGTGAAGTGAATATGTAGGTCATCGCAAATACAAAACACAATTTTTCTCTGACGTGCAGGGAAGGTTTTGTGTGACTGGCTGGTGGTGGAGCAGCCAAAAGCACTGGAAACAACCGCATAAACTATCAGACTCACACTAGACCAATTAGTTTGCTTGAGTTCTATTTATGGAACATTGAATAACCAGCATACATGAACCTAGGTCTGAAACCAGAATGGATTTTTGCTATCAAGACAGTGAACAATCTGTCCTTTCATGTTTCCTATTGATTACCAAACCTTTGCTACGTGGCTGGAAAGTGTCAATTATACAAAAATGGCTGCCAAAACTTTTTAAAAAGTGAGTCGAAATAATATTTTCCACCAAATATATTTTGATAACGAGGGAGTGAGAAAAGGGGTCTGAAAGTGGAGAGAAAGAGGGAGAAATGAAAAGAGGGAGGGTTGACAGGAATGAGAGGGGGATGTGGATGAAGCAGGCAGCAGAGAATCCAGCAATGACGGCAGCGACCAGAGAACAACATGCCAAACCCTGGAAGTCATTTCCTGCTTCATCGAAGACTTTTATGGAATTCTAGCAGCGTGGCTAACGTCACAATGAGACGGAGAGACAGAGAGAGGAGGCTCACATCTCCCTCCCCTCTATGACTCCTCTCTCTTGCCCTCCCATTTTATTCTCAGTCCAGTCACTCTACCCTCAGCTGTCTTGTTGAGGTTAAGCAGAGCCAATACAACCAGGGCACCTCCAGTAGCGTAACTGCTACAACACTGGCACACAAAACGTGCTTCTTTTGGGGGTTTGCACAATTACCTAAAATGTATTAATCTTATACTAAGACTTGACATATGGTATAGTCCAGGGGGTGGAGTACACCATAAACACAAAAGCTGGCCTTTCCACCTTTAGCACCTGCAAAGTAGAAGTACTGATAGCACAATCACTATTGTATGCCACAATGTTCAGATTCTAAAAGCTAAGTAATTTAGGAACAATCACTCCAAATCCAATAAAACTCCCGCTGGCTAATGTTGTTTGTGCAATATTTGTTTTCCCCTTCTAAATGGCCCAATATTAGGTTTTAGAGGCACGGGCAGCACTTGTGGAAAACATCAACAAAGTCAGACAAGGCACCTATGATGGAGAGCGATGGAAGGATGAAAGGATTATGAGAGCAGGGGACCAGGGGGTGGTCAATCAGCCCGGCTTTAAATACGGTTCTCCTGAAGGGCTGCAGGGGAAATGGAAGCAGCGTTCACTACTTTGATCAATAGCTAAGTGCCTTCCTGGCATTTGTCTATTTAATCCATTATCGAAAGCCATCTGAGCCTGCGATGTGGACAGGGGACCCGTAGCTCACAGGAAGAGTTGACTGATGGACACAGGATACATGTGGATGAGACACACCCCAGGACCCACTCGCACATCCATGCTCACATGGTGAGCTATGAAATATATGCACAAGTACTACTAAGTACTAACACTGCCCATCATACAGGAAACAGCTGATGTCAACACATTTTCACACATACAGTTTGTGTGTGATTACATACAGCTACAAATGTTAACTTTAAAAAAAGACCACTCTCAGGCTTGTAGAAAGCAATTACTTAATCTTAAGAGGTTGGGTCCTTGGTTGTGGGGGCAGACAGAGATTTGTCATTGCACCAGGATGTCCTTTCAATGTGAAACTGACGCTCTGTTTGCCAAACTTTTGTGGTATCTACATGTCCCGTCTCACAGCATCACGTATGTGTGCATGTCTGTTTCCTCCTCTATGTATAACAATCCAACAGTTTATGTGTATGTGAAAGCACGAGAGGTGTTCAATGAGGACTGTGTAGCACTGTCACCAGTGAACTCTGAGAGGTAGAAATAGGTTACTAGCAACAGAAACACAGACTTTTCCCACAGAGGGTTTAGTCACATGAAAACTGCATCCTTACCATTTAACTTAACCTTATAAAGTCACTCAGTAACTCACACATAAAACTTACAAAAAAACTGATCTTTGGTCTTGTTTTTCAATCAAGAGCTTGGTCTACACTGTCCACAATAAGAAATCTTGAGTAAATGTGTATTTTCTGTGCTACTGAAAACATAATTCTTTAATAGCAATAATGTGTGTGACATGAACAGTGTGCATTCTCCTGCAGTGTGTGACCATGTGGAAAACCCTGGTTGTGGATTGGTTAATGATTACAATGCAAAACGACCTGTTGACAGAGGGTAGCAGGGAGACGGCAGTCAAATGAAACGTCCCCACACTAAACCTGTCAAGTTGCACATTTAGACGCAAACCTTTAGAGTGGAGTTTAATATCACTGAAAAAGTTCTGCTTCAGTCTACAGTATGCTAATTCAACAACCATAATGGTAGCAGTAGTAGTATGATAATAAGGAAGGGATTTCAGTATCGCTAAAAATAGTAACTTAAGGCTGGAATTACAGTACTTTTTTGATAAACAAGCATGCACAACCACTTCCTGTTACTTTGCTTCAGCGCACCAACAGTAAACAACTAAGCATGGTCAACAAATCAAAACCACAAGCCAATGAACTCCAGAGCAGATAAAAAATGGCAAGTCATCCAAAAAAGCTACATCCTTAAAAGAAAACAAATTAGGAATGGTGAAAACTTTTTTTTTTTTTTTAACAGCCAACTCCCATCCTAAAGAAGATTACATGTCATGCAATCACATACCTAATACTACTTGATATAACTGGTGCAATTTTATACACATGGCCCATTTTTATTTCTATAAGAATAAAAACCTGTTACAAAAGTACCATGTTGTTATCCTTCAAGTATTACAGTCAAAGAGCAACCACTGAAGAAGGTTGGAGAAGGTGTAATACCATAATAACCAGACCTTAACAGAAAGCGTCAACACAACTCAAACACTGGATAAGGCCGGGCCTTGAGTAGGGTCTGGGTGGGAGGACCAATGAATTCATGTCGTCCCACACGCGGCTGCAACACTGCACTCGCTCAGCGTAGATGCTGCACAGCACAGACGACCACAGAGAACAAAGACCTCAATTATGTGGCGCTCTAACAGGAGAGCTAAAAACGGGACCACGGGCAGAGAATAAAACCTTGGAGCACTGCAGGAATGTAGAGCTTTCAAGCACTATCCCCACACACACACACACACACACACACACACACACACACAACACACACAACACACTGTCACTCTCAAATCGCGCTACCACCACCACTGACCTTTCTCCAGCCTCCATGAAACAGGGCAGTGTTCAAGTGGCTGGAACAGAGGACTCTTATGCTTACTTGCACCCAGACTTGTCAAGTGCAAAACTGCAGTTACAGAACAGTGCATGATCTAGTGTGGGGGTGGGGGTGGGGGGCGACTTGTGTATGGTTTCTTTATACCTTGGGTTACTGACCCATATATGCTGCAGGGGAACAAAGAGGAATCTAAACCTCTGCAAGTCCACAGAGCTGCCAGAAGAGCTTAACCTGCTTCCAAACAACAAAAGCTGTTCACTTTCCATTCTCATTAAACAGTCTGTACAACAGGTTCCCTTTTATCCACAGAAAATAGTGTTGCTTCACTTGGCCTTAAACAAACAGCCACCTCCTGATTTCCTCTCAGAAAGCGTACTCTAGAGTTCCGAGTTGAATAATGTCTGCTCTTGAATTTGGCCTGTAATCAGAAACAGTTTGTACTTTTGCATAAATGACTGGTAGTGGAATTTCACTTCTCAGAATGGAAACTATTTTGAGGAAAGGTATTTATTGCCCAACAAATATGAACTGATAACACAAGTCAGCCACTTAGACACGCAGAAATTCTGCTTGGGCAAAATGGTACAAAGTCAGAGGTCAAGAGAAAGGGTTTTCATAGCTTTTACCAGATCTATATCCAGTATGTTACGAACAGAATGCATCTTAAATGTGCAGACTCATGATCTTACATGATCGTTTTATAATGTCTATTAGTCTATTAAGGCTCTGCTCAAGCCTGTTTATTACACTTGACATAAGCCACTTTCAAAAGGCAGCCGTGAATTGCTACGGCCGCAGCATAACAGCAGCGTGCACTCGTACCTAGTTTCTCCACGAGTTTGAGCATGACTCCGCCTATGTGGATTTCCCCAGTGACCCTCAGCGACACATCCCTGTGGAGGTCAGTAACATGCATCTTCAGTTCCCACGTCCCATCGGCGTAGCAGCCATCGGGCATCCGGATCCCGTCCAACGCCATCCTGTCAAATAGAGCCACAGTTATACTTCTGTCACACTGCGTTGAAAAGAAACCTTTTGACCCTCTGGAGCGTCTCCTCTGCATTCATCTGACAGCTGTTTTTCATTGGTTTGAAGTTCAGAGTTTACAATCAAAATGAGATCAGTTAATAAAAATGATGCTCTGTTTTAGATTAAACCCTACAATAAGGAATTGGACTGAGCATCTTGCTTTTACAGTAAAGTGTCAATATTTTAAAAACAATGAAAGGGTCTAGGGGTGGATGATATATCGTGAGAGCATTTAAACTTGCCAAACCTCAGATATTTTGCTACACTATTTACAGTGTACAGTGTCAGTCCAGCAATTTCACACATCAAAGTTAGTTTCCTAGTCATGGCTGGTGCTACTCAGCTTGTGAAACTGTTGTTTAATGTCTTCTGTTGCTATGGAGGAGCTTTCAAAGTCAGAATAAAGTAGCCTTAATGGTGTCATAATGATGCCTTCACAATTATCTCAGCTTGGACTTGGAGACTACAGATTTGTAATAGAAAGCCTGCGTCACACACTGGAGGTGTGGAGTATGAACGCTACCCATCTACTGAGGGTTTAACAGAAATTGCGATTGGGTGGCATTAAATAAAATTAAACATCCAAATGTCTTTCTTTTTCAAATTTGTCTCTTGCAAGTTCCCCAACTTTATGGTAGCACAGAATTAAATCTCTGGACTGACCCTTTAATAGAGGAAATCGGGTTACAGATCATTGAGGGCGATTATTGTACATTTAGTATGAATTTTGCGTCAATAGGAATTAACTTTTCCATTTGTCACTTATTCTACACACAGATTTCTTATCATCACTTTATCCATAAACAGCTTATCAACTGATTTTCCATTGCCATATTCATGTGGATAAAATTAACTATCACATGAAAGTATTTCAATGACAAAAGAAAGATAGCATCCTTCATTGTAAGTATTTTGATACTAAATTAATTTCCCTGCTGATAAAGTACATTTTTAAATTCCGGTATACCTTTTGTATTAAGTAAAGAAGTAAGATAGGCTTCTTCCAACACTGGCACACAGTTATGGCCACATTACAATGGTAACACATTAGGTGATTTAGCTAAGCTAATGAACATTTGACCCTAAATAATGACTCAAGAAGAGATGAAGGAGAATCAAAGTATGAATCTGCTGTAGTAGTATTCAGGGATAAGACGCGCCCTGGTGTGTGAAGTCCCTGCCAAGAAGTTACATTATAGCATATCTGTCATGCTTTGATCTGTGGATGTCCAGTAAAGAGTGGCCTGCGGATCAAAACAGCCGTCTAATCGATAAACCCGGCTGAACAAAGACTAGGCCCTCGGCTACAAGTTCAACAAGGATAACAAGGATAGCTTTGGCAGCTATTCTTTCCGCAAATGTGCCGATTCACCTGTTAAAAATAACGGTAAAGGCCCTCTTACAAATAGGCAGAGGAGGTTAATTATGTAAGCGGAGCCCGTACAGCAGCTCCTCGGCTGCATGCACACTCAGTCACTCGGTCGTTACAGCACTAACTTCACTGAAAAGTGTGTCTAAAAGCGAAGAAAGCCGCTCAAATGTTCAGGGAAAGTTGTTAAGTGAAGCGTGGGGTAACATATAGCAGAAGCGGTTTAACCACAAGAAGAAAAAAGAAAAGCTACAACGTTTCCATATTTCATAGCGGCGAAAGAGCAAAGCTTTAAAGGACGAACATTTAAATCTGTGTACTCACCTTCACAAACACCAAAAAACCACTAAAACAGTCGACTACACGGTACAGAACAAGTCCCCCCCTCCTTAGATCATGTATAAAGTTTTTTCAGGTGACAAAATCAGAGAGAAATCCCCGAAAAACTCGCTGAAGAAGTGAAGTATCCCAAACAGTTTTCCTGCAAGCTTCGGCTTAATGGAGTCCAGCAGTCCCTCTTTTTCTCCCTCCCTCTTTCCAGCAGCGGATAACGTCACTGCTCCAATCCCACTTTTCCTTTCATACTGGGAGCTTTTCTGGTCGCCTACTGGTCCCCAATGTCACCTCACACACACAAACACATACACACACTCACACACTCAAGGCTTTCACTGCATGTGGGTGTGTGTGTGTGTGGGTGAATTGTGGGTTAAATCTCCTTTTTGACCTATTATGTCCATTTTGTAGAAATGCATTCCGGTTTTTTCTGTCATTATCAGATCAACTATTTGCTCTGATATTCAGTCTTAACCCATTAAAAACTGTTTATATTTATCTGCCCATTTTTCAACCTCTGTAATTCAATAAAGACGAGAAAAACAACCACGTGTGTTTTAGTGTCATCATAAAAAAAAAAATACAATAGTCTAACTCTTATACACGCGAATGTAAACAGAGTGAAGTATACTATACTATATTCTCAAGAGGACACAAATTAGACCACAGACCCCCATTTAATAAGATTTTTGCTTTTATATGTTTTATTCCAAAAAGCATCTAGGCTATTAAACCCATGACCAAAACAGTCATATATTCTGTCATTGTGTTACTTATGGAGGGAATTACAGTGAAAATAAATCATTCCCCTTTTTGCTGGGGACCCCCTGAACTCCCCTTAAGGACCCAATTTTGAGAGCCACTGCTATAAGTAATAGTAAATACCATGTGTGTTGTATTTTGTCAAACTGCAGTATTTCATAGTAGAAAATCCAACCGTTTGTGGCTGGAATAATGGACATGGAGTTAAGATCTCAAGCTGCCTTTTATGGCAATAGTATTGAGGCTTGCAGCAGCAGCAGCAGCATCCAGGGACCTCTGGGTCTTTAATCCTGGGAGCAACAGCACACAATAACAAGTTCCACAACTTTTACAGTTTTAATAGCTGAAAAGTTTCACCGAAATCCCCCCAGCTGTAAATAAGCTTTTCTTTTTGCGACTGAAAGACCCAGTGGGAGAATATGAATAGTAGAAATTAGCCAGGTTATACAGAAATCTGCTTTCATTCTTGACACATCACGTATATCCAAGCAGCACTTTATTGTAATGTTGTAGCTGGTATGTGAATGAAGTACTGTTGAGGGATTTAAACTACAGGCATTAACAATATTTCCTCATTTTATCTAATATTAAATCTTATTCTGGGGCTTAATAAGTGCATACAGCCCCAGACAAGTAATAAAAAGTACAATATTTAACATTTCCATGTGATATAATGAAATACAATGAAATACCACTCAAAAATGTGTTTTGCTCATTATTACTTCACTTGGATGTTTGAGCTTCACTCTGCAGAATGATGTATGTGCAGAGTTTGACACTAGAAGGCTGTTTTCACATTTATCTGCCCAAAGTGGAAAGTTTCTCTGCGCTCATAGAAAGTCTGATTTTAAGGTGTGGGCCTATCACAACTCATTCAGAGGCTAACGTTGTCTATTATGCAACTTACATAAGTGTGATGTGGAAACTTGAAGCTTCCAGTGCACATACATGTCCAGTAGTTCAACTTTTGAAATGAATAATATTTGCATATTCATCAACTCGGGATTTTTCAATGAGAAAGATTGAGGGAATGTACTTTTAAGGATTTTAATTAGGTATTTGGACTTTTTTGTGTGGATAAACCACATTAGACACATTCCAAGCAGAGTATTCTTTATATATTGAATCTTATAACATGCCTGGAGGGGATCTTGAAGTAAATTAATATATATAGTTGCTTCATCCCTGTGGAAAGTTCACATATAAATACCACACATCCAATTTTTTTTTTTACTGTGTTTAAAGCTATACTTAACTCACACACAAGGTCAGTCATTATATCAGGATCTCATTACATTACAGAAACTCAATAACAGTTCACTTTGATTTTTTTAGTAGACTGTAGACATCTACACCAATGTATAACAGTCTCCCAATATAGCCCTGTAACTATGTGAAAAGAATACTGTGCAGGTTAACACCATGGTGCTTTCAGCATCTTGACCCTTTCTTTTCCCATGCACAGAATTTGAAATATTAATGGGACATTTGGCTGTAAATTATCAGTCTGTGAAGAAAGCACACGTGCATGTCATCAGTTTGTGGATATCACAGAATTTCTCTATCAGTCAAATGCTGATATACTGCAGATAATATCGTCTGCAGGTCCTTGTACACATCTTCACAGCTGCAGATGACTTACTGTATATGTGCGTTCAATGAAATCATCACACAAGTGACAAGTTTGGAGAATAGGGAAGAGAAAGGCTGATGTCTCCTTTCTTTCCAGAGCTGCAGCACAATACACACTCATACACACGCTGTCCAAGCAGTCTGCAGTAAAGACCCATGAATCATCAGCGTTTCTGGCTCAGAACCGCAGTGAACTCGTTCAGCTCCAGCTCGCGAGCTCCAATCCTCAACTCAGGAATCTGGGCCTTTAGACGACGGTTTGCATCAAAGCGATTTATAACCTCTCTCCCCGCAGCTCTGGCCCCCTTGTCAGTGTCTGGCAGCCGACCCATTGCCTTTTATAGGCTGTGTTTTAATTGCAGAGTAAACATTTGAGTCAGTCAGATGCAGTGCAGGAGACTCAGATAGGGAGCTGGCTTGGCTGCTGATGAGGGAGAGAGGTGGACAATGTGAGGAGAGGCCTTTAAGAAGTTTACATTGTCTGCATGAGTCACCTTTAGAAAGAAAAATCACTCTTTTGGCATTTAGAATGTAGCTGGTAAGATGTTTGATTGGGTATTCAAGTGAAATTATATATAATCAGACTTTTAAGCATATTATGACAATTTAACATCTGTTTGATTTCAACATAAATCATCAAGGTACAAAATTATAATTAAAAGTATTAACAACTGTCTAAATAGTTAAATTAGCTAAGGGCAATAAATGGAAACAGGGATTGAGAAAGAGCTCTGGACAACAGATGGTCAATAGGAGTCTTTGTTTCCGTATTACCTATAGATGGCTGACCTCTCGTGGCCAAACACAGAACAGCAGGACCTAATGCATTATTTATGAGTCACCTCTGTTCTAACTGGTCCCATCTGTGAGCCTGGCCTTTGCAGATGTTGCTGTACTGTATTAAAGTGCTAGTAACTCCTATTGAAGCCACAATACAGCCTATTCATGTTATATAAGTCAGCTTTGTTATTCACATCAGGGGGTGCCTCGGAAAGAATCTGATCTGGGTTTCAGACGAACAAATAGCTCCATTGTCCTCAGAAATCAGCCTGGAAACGAGCAATGACACCATCTTCCTCTGATGATTCCAACTTCCTCCTACGTGACAGCAAAAACAGATTCCAAATTTGAAATTTGTCATGGTGTGTTATCCGTGTGATATGACAGAATAAGAAAAAGTAGTCATTGTACCCAAAAAAGAAATGCTTTTAATAAAAGGAAATAAATACAGTGCTTTGGATGGATGGCAGTTAGAATCCATTACAGGCATGGGTTATTGCACAGCTCTAGGGACAGACAAAGAACACTTTCCCAGACATCCATTCAAAGTTAGAGCAACAGTGGTGCCTGACACAAATTTAAAACAGTTCATTCAAAGCACCCAAATTGTAATGCATTTCTCTTTTTCACTCAGTGACTGATTACATATGGCTGCAGGCCCTTCCTTAATAACAACTAAACAATTTACTGTAAAGACTGACGGTACACTTGTAACATTACTTGTTTTTTACTGAATAATGGCTTCAAACTGGTGTTAACAGTGTTGAATCTACTTAACATGTTACAGTAGATGTTTCCCTGATGCTTGCAGTGCCGTTTAACAAGAAAAATATACTGTCATCATTCAAAATGCTGTAATGAAACTTACAATGTATCTAAACAGATTTCTCTGTAACGTTCTCCAGTTGAGTTGCTAAATTTTTAGCAGGCAGAGTGAGCACAGTTGCAAATCTGTGCTTTAATCAAGAATTGTTCTAATGGAAATTGTGCAAATTTCACATTATATATTTTAGAACCACACAGTCAAATCACAAACACTGGCAGAGACATTGTTGTTGTTGTGAAGCTGGTCTGTCCAAACTCTGTCAGTGTGTGCTTGCTGTGTCTGAACCTACACAGTGTGATTTAAAGATGCAGAGGCAACAATGGGACTGTCCTTGTATTTTGCATTACATGTCTAAAGGTCTCAAAAAGGTAAACTGCATGCATGCCGTCCATGTAACAAAGTACGTTAAAATCGCTGACCACTTTTCTGCATCCATCACTGCATTGTAACGCATGCTCAGCAGAAATGAATAAACATGATTTGTGTACAATTCATAGCCGAAGAATGTGCTAGATCCACCAGATCAAATGCAGAATCACTTTCAAAAACACTCTCCCTTCTATATCCATGCTTTTTTTTTTTTTTTTTTTTAAATCCAGACTTTTCTGTCACCTGATCATCTGAAAGGCAGTCTGGTTTCAGTCAGTAGGCTTTTTGCACACATCACAGACTTTTGACAACAATAACTGGTTTCCATTCACTGGTGGATCGGTCAACAACAGGCCTTGAGTGTGTGGAACAGTAAAGCAGCAGCTTGCACCATAGCAAATTAGAATAAGCTCTTCAAAACTACGATTATATTAACAAGTAGGACACAAAGAAAATTTGACACTGACAATAAACAAGTCTCTCACACGTAATTCCACAATCATTAATCTGAGGGTGGTTCCACTTCTTCATTCATTGCAAATGTCTTATAAAGGATTTCATTCTTATCATGTGTAGTTTTCTAGTCATGATGAACACAAAGATTTTAGATGTGTGTTGGCACTCTCTGCAATGTCTTCTTGTTTCAATATCAACATATTGTTAATATGATACCATGCAAAGTGAACAAGCCTTCTAACTTCTGCATAATCATTACTGGGAGTGTTTCTAAAAGGACATTATTGCACAAAAGTTCTTATATATGCTCTGACAAACCCAAGGCAAAGTTCATGATAACCAGCAAAGTGTCTTTTTTAGAAAACTAAAATCATAATTCGCTGCCTTCAGTTGTCCACATGTTCTTAATTTTGGGGTAAATTTGCAAGTAGTGTCAATTAGGAAATTACACATATCTAATGGCTGGAAAACAAGTTTTAAAATTAAAAACCTTTCTTTCACATAACAATAAAAAGATCCATTTCTCTAAAGGGGAAAGTGTGAATTGGTCACCAACTCACCAAAAAAGGCGAACGAGACAGTTAACTTTTGTTTGCAATGTACCACAAAAGCTTCAAAATAAAAAAGAAGCTGCTTTTATGTCAGTCCAACTGCCGTTTCATGGAGTATGAACTGGACTTAGCGTTACGGAAGCCGAGCAGCGTAACAAGCTAGACACATACATTTTATTTGGCCACAAGTTTGAATCCCATTTCACAAGATGAGATCCAGGTTTTATATGCAAGAGCCTGAAAATCGCTAGGAAAAATATTGTTTTTTTAAGAAAAAATACATTGAATTCCTCTGATTGAATCTAAATATCAATATAAAAGATATGAGCACTGAGAATTCCCTCATAACTTATCCTTAATATAGAATGACTGAAATTGGTTTGAGTCAATGGGATCGTTTTGAGTGTGACACCTCATCTATTAAATGACATCACTCAGAGAAATGTAGATTTGGATTCATAAAGTCAGTATGACATTAACTGTACATGTCTATCCCTTGTTTAAGGGCATTATGCATGTTAGGTTACAAGCCTCATGTGGCTGTAAACCTCTGCTAATGTCACATAGGGACTGCAAAAATCTAGAGTTGTGAGATGCAAGAAAATTCTGTTTTAGTGATCTGCATGTTATATATATATATTTTTTTTTAAATTGGTGCATATCTTTTGTAAGAGCCAAACTTATGTTACTTACAAAGAGGTGAACATTTAAAGAAAATGAGCAGAGGAAGAAAAACAAACTATAAGTAGCATATTTGTTATGTCTTTCCTCACACTTCCAAAACATTATTAAAGGGATAATGCCCTACGTTTTTGTTCAGAAAAACTAAACAGAAATATTCTACATTGTTTGGCTAACTTTGAAAGGCATTGCGCTTGCTTGTCAGCAAGTTTTTCAGATGTCGTAGCTAAAGGTTCATTTTAAAGATATACCACTATTTCCTGACAATTCTATTTTTGCTTCCATCATGTCAAAGAAAAAGGTGAAAAAGATCAGACACAGAACTGACAGCCTCAGTGACCGGGGATCAGGCAACTGTGTTAAAAGGCTCCAGACTGAGTCTGTAGGAGAGAGGCTGGATTGAAGCATTGATGCTGTGATTAATAGGAAACTCATGGACACTTAATGAACAGGCTGTAGCTGTTTGAGTTATGGTTGACGTTTTAGGGAGGAAGCGAGAACTTTGAGAACTGAGTGCGATAAACTCTTATAGCTTGTGGTCATACTGGCAAAAGGTGCACCTCCTTAGGGGTTCCTGGTCCGATACTGTCACCCTTAGGGTGAGAGATTGTGTACAAACTACACAAAAAGAGTGAAAGTCTGAGTCAGTTTGTCATTAATGATTCCCAAGTGTTCAAAGAGCTGCAGAACAGGGAGATATAGGAGGAAAAAAAAGATTAGAGTATTTGAACAGTTTGTCTGCATGAAAAAAAATCTTAAAAGTCTAGTTCTGCATCTTCTGAAAAAGATGACACCATTCAACTGTGTATGTGTCGAAATTAACGAGCTGTCTCAGTCTGGCTCCAGGTTATTTTCTGCTGGGTCAGACGGCACGTTCTGCTTGTATATGAAGGTCAACAGGAAGAGTGCTATGTCATGTGAGCACCAGTAGCCTGTGTGTGAGGTCACTGCTGACCAATAGCGGCTCTCCACCAGACCCTCTCGGAGCTCAAAGTCGATGCGGCGCTCCAGCTCCACTGAAGACAGAAACAGAGATAATATCATTGTTACTTTCATGAAATACATTTATCAGATAATAACTAATACTTTTTCAACATGTTTGAATGTATAAATTATCTACCAACAAAATGAAAGTGGGACTTTGTCTATGATTGCTTGGGGCTGGGCAGGTATAATAATTGAACTAACATGATGTGTCAGCAGTAGGTGAGGTCGGTCGAATCAAGGTGGAGAGACCGTATGCAGACTGGCTTTCTGTCCGCTTCTGCTCCTCTTCCTCAGTGTTGACCACTCCCTCAAGTCCTAATGACACTGATGGTTGGCTGTTGGAGCGTGAGAAACGTGAGAAGAGGATGCCTCCAATGCCCTTCCCTATGCTTGCCGCTCCTACAGTGAGGGAGTATGGATGGGAGAGGAGGAAAAAAAAAAGAGGTTAGCTGGGTGGAATGTAGTTAAGAGTGAGACAAACGAGAGGTAGAAAAAATAAAAAACAACTCTTTATTTAAAAGTACAGGGCAACAGTGTAATTGCATCAATTCTCCATCTCTCCACATGATGGCCCTGTTGACACAGAAATGTCATCAGAGGGAACATCTTATTTAAAAATAATAATATGTTAATGAGAACAGAATATCCTTTCTTCTCCACACTAGATACATTTCACTACATTAGCCTATCCCCACACATTTAGAATAGTTAAATATAACCTGGGTATTTGACAGTCTTCTGGACAAGTATGCAGTTATGAACCATATAAAACCAGCAGTTTCGGGGCTGTGTGACCCTAAAACTATCACATATACTTTTGTACTGATTCCTTCCAAGATGTTGACATGACCTATCTAGTCATGTGCATCATCAGAGCTAAGTTTGTATCAGAATGTCAAAAGTTATGCTATCGTCTTACCCAGTATGCTAGCCTTGCCCAAATTGGTGATAGACTCTCCATAGTGCCTTCGGGGCAGGACTGGAGAAGTGCTCGGGCTGGGGATGCTCTCCGTGTCAGATGCTGGGTCTTTGACTGGGTTCAGGAAAGTAGGTCGTATCTCATCATAAGGTGTGGGGTTAGTGGCACTGCACCTGATGGAGGAAACCAACCCAAAACATTCAGAACATATATATATATATTTCTGTGTGTATTCAAGATGATATTCATGATAATGCACTGTAAGTTCCTACCAGTGTATTTGAACAGGTGAAATATTGCTGTAATGTTTGAGGATGAGCGGCTCCAATCTGTAGGCCTGAGGAGAGCAATAAAACTCCAGTTAGCTTACAGATAGATGACTAAATTATCTTGAGAGAAAATGTTCAATTTGAACACCTGACTCAGTTGTTAAGAGTTTGTTTAGCAGAGCACAGTGGAAAAAAGCACAGCACAAATGTGTCTGGCATAAGTTAAAAATGAAAAACAAAACAAATGACAAGAAGAAAAAAATCTAGACTTGCTGTCATTACCCTGAGAGAGAGAGAGAGAGAGAGAGAGAGAGAGAGAGAGAGAGAGAGAGAGAGAGAGAGAGAGAGAGAGAGAGAGAGAAAGAGAGAGAGAGAAAGACAGAGAGACAGAGAGAGAAAGCGCATCTGTAAGGGTTGGGGGTAATCAGAGGATAACTGACCACAGGATCTGTAGGATGGAAGACATTGAAGAGCCTGCTGCAGATGGAGGTGGGCAGGATGTGGTCCTGGTGGCAGCTGGTACCAGGGCGGATCCCTCTCAGGGCTAAAAACACTGCCAGAGGAGAACCCATGCAGAAGAAATTCTCCACCTTAAAGACAAACAGTACTAAGATGATATACATGTCCTAAAGGTAGTCTTTGTTAATAACATGGAGGTACTGAGAATTGATCTTTTTTTTGAATAAAACAGGGTAACAATTCAATAATACTCCATTCATGTTTCATTCAACATGATCCAAGGTGTCTGCGTTGTGAAGTCCCTCTAACAAATATCCCTACAGCAAGTGCTAATATTTATCTATTTAGAGTGTCACATTGTAATGGTATATAGATATTGTATGATTAGTAGATACTGTATGACAGTTGTAAATATTACCTTAAATTTGAGTGCTGGGGGTGCTGATGGTTTAGAGGCTTCCAGGGTTTCGAGTTGATTTTCCAGCTCTCGTAACCTGTTAGAGGCAGAAAGGGGCTCAGTGTACAGAAACTTCACTAAAGCCACTGTTTGATCATTAACTCCAAAATAATGCTCCATATGTAATGCGACATATCCCTTTAGAATCTGCTATTAACTCAAGCTACCTAGACATAATACACTCTCTGAAGCCAGTCTTTGTACCACTCAGATCATCAACCATTTTGCCAGCCGCTTCTCTTTCACTAAGGTAATGGTGTACACAGTAAACAATACTGTACAAACAGAGGTGAAGGTGGTGCGAGTGAGCTATATTAAGAGCCTCTTCCTTTCACAAAACCATGCTGCCTCATAAACTCTAACAAGACACACAACAGAAGGAAAAGAGCTGACAGTACATGCTGTATTATGTGTGACAGAGGTTTGATGATACATTTTGACCAAAGAGTAGTTGGAAAGATCAACAGCATGGGTTATTTATTTTTCAAGCTGTAGATAAATTATGGAATTGACATAGTCCAATCTAAACGTCTAGTTAGTTAATTTTTTCCCTTCTTTCTCTCTGAATGAAACCAACTAACCAATTACGGAAGTACAGACGCCGCCTAGCTGTTAAGTTTACATGGAATCTATAGTTTTATGTACTGTCTACTCACAAAGTAACTGTTAAAATAATATTAAACCATCAAAGTTTCAGTTTCTAATAGTAAGTGCTGTTGTGGGTGCTGATTTATCTTAGAATATATAAAGTACACCAGGAACAACCTTAATTTTAAGGGAAAAAAATGCTGAATTAGAGACTGTATTAAATTACAAAAGTTTGTGAAAAAAAAAAGATAGCCTATATGACGTCATGACTTCAGTCATCTGTAAGTCCAGAGGCTCAAGCTAGTAGTCACTGGTCTAGAATAGCCAATCTTACTTAGTTCTAGTGTGCCGCAACTGCTGTAAAAGATGTCTCTCTTCATAGGACATCCAGCGTAGGTCCAGGTCCTCCTCCACAGCGTGGTGCTCCTGCAGACAGAAGCGCACAGGATCCCAGCCTGTAATGATGTCGTAGGTGATGACGCAGCCGAGGGAGTGAGACACAATGGACACCTTGCCTCCCCTTTCCTCAAACTCAAGGTTCCGGGAGCAGAAAAGTGTGTACAGTCGGTTTAGCTCCTGTGTTAGGCCCTTAGTAATCTAGAGAGAGAAAGAGAGAGAGAGAGAGAGAGAGAGAGAGAGAGAGAGAGTGAGAGAGTGAGAGAGTGAGAGAGTGAGAGAGTGAGAGAGAGAGAGAGAGAGAGAGAGAGAGAGAGAGAGAGAGAGAGAGAGAGAGAGAGAGAGAGAGAGAGAGAGAGAGAGAGTAGAGAAGTTATAAGGTGAGACAGTGCATCACTGAATTTTAAAAAAAAAGTGTATGTATGTGTATCTCACCTCATCCCGGTAAAGGGGGCTGTTGTAGTACATGATGTCCATGGCGCTGCTGTTGAGAAGGTCTCTTAGTCCTCTCACTTTGTCTGGCGTGATTGAGTCTACCGTATCTATAGAAACATACCACCAATGTCACAGTACAAAACAGAGGTTTAATGTCACTAAGTGGTGTCTGTATTTATGCATGGGATCAACAAGGAGAACAACTTAGATACATCCATTGTACACAGAGTTAACAAAACGCACCCTTAAAGTAATCACACCTGAAAGCACAAACCAAACACATGAGCAGGAATAAATACATTCATACAAGCACACAAATGCACTCTCTCACGAATACTCTACTACTAATCACGTACCTCCATCCAGAGACAGCTTGGAGCGCCACTCCACAGGCAGGAACTCCACATGTTCATCATTGTGCTCTGAAAAGTGCTTCTCCTCCATCTTCCTCACACCCTCCCTCAGCCTGAATAGACACACAATATGTAAGATTCAGTGTATATTTTTACATGTATATTTTTGTCCTCTATGTATATTCTGCCTTGCTATAGACTGACTAGGGAGTCTGTGTTTTGCTCTCTTGCAAACTTTAATGACTGTCAGGAAGAGAAGAACGTCGCCCATTTTACTGCTCACTGATGCAGCAGATCCTCTCATGCTGCACACACACACGCTCATCCTATATGGGGCAGCATTAGCTCGCAGGATGCACTAAATACACAAAGAGACAGAGGGCGAGGTAGGGTGTTGACATGGGTAAACGGAGGCTGAGAAGTTTTTAGGTGATTGGAAACCTAATGCAGGTTTGACAGAAGTATTTACAGGCGAGTGTCTGCAGGGAAACTTAAATGCTCTGAGTGCTGAATTACAGAGCTTTCTGTACTCTCCCAAAAGGTTCCTCTTGCGTTTATGTTGACATTAATTGGGCGGTGAGCTGCTTTGACATACTAGGTTTTGCTAAAATGCTTTTTCAAAGGGGACACACCCTGACTTTGTTTGAGAACAGAATAATGCACTAAACTCCAGCTATTTCCTCTTTTGCGGCTACTGATGAAGCCCAACTAAACTGCATTGAGTTTCGAAACATCACACATGTGGGAGTAAAGGAGAAAACCAGAGACAAGAGAAAGAAAGTCACAGGACTAAGATTAATCCAGGTTTTAAATAAAAGGCATAATAAGTTATCGTCCAGACATGTCAGATTGATCGTTCTTGGCTGAGGAAGGTGTGTACACTGTAATCCACAGGGAGTCAGGAGTGAGGCTTTGAGTGCTCTGCAGCTTGACTTGGTCTACTTTACCTGCTTAGCTGGCCTAAGCCGCAGGCAATGGCCCGACGGTAACTTTGTGACACAGAGACACACATGGCTGTGGTCCACATGATCTGTACTACAGCCTGACCTGTTCAGTGGTACCATGCACAGCCAGATACTGTGTATTTTCATACAAAAACACAAACATAGAGAAGGACTGTGCCTAAATTATAGCCTACACATCAATGAGCCCCAGTGAGATATCATTGGTGTATCACTCTATAGATGGGTGATGACTCTGTAATATTTTGCTTTATCAGGTTTCTGAAGACAGAAGTGAGGATAATGCCCTGTCATTGTAACTTCCCCACTAGAGGCCTGTGACCTTTACACATCTACTATTGGCAGAGTTCCTCATTAAAACCTTTGGCCTTCGAAAGGCAAAAGTAGTCAGGAGGGTATTTAAAGGATCAGTGGGCAGTATCAGACTATGATTAGAGTTTCAGTTTATGTGCCAACGTACTGAGATATCTATATCAGAAAGTTGTGCCAACAGTCCACTAAAATGGAAAATAATTTTTTTTGTGCTGCTCAAACCACTAAAAAGTTAGATTTGGCACAGCTGGAAGCACATGTTTAAAATCTGGATTGTTGATATTGGTGTAACCGGTTCACATCAGTTTTAACACTGAGCTATCATGAGTTTCAGCTGATAGGATATACATAAGACGTGTTTAGCCTTTTATGTTCCCTCAGTTTGATTGTGCTGCATGCATACTGCACTGTTTCTGTATTTGCTTATGGTGTAGTCCAAACTAAATCACTAAATAATGCAATGTATCTGGGAAACATGAATCTTTGTTCATGGTTTCTCAAGTTTCAGTGCCTTGTGTTTTCTTGGCCACCAGACAGATTGGCAATACAAAGTATAAAGTAGGCAAACAGCAGGAAAAGACAAAGAGAGTGCAAAAGATGGAGAGAGGAGTGGAGGAGAACAAAACACAAAAAGCTGCAGGTGCATTGTTGTCCAGAGAAATGCCTGAAATAACTTGCATAGCAATAACTATGAGTGGCTTTGAATGAACTGAACAGATGGAAAAAAACTGAAAAATAGGCAGCGCCAAAGTATGCATGTATTCATGTATTTTCATGTATCCATTAGACATTACATTACTGCATTACGTTGTTCATATATAACACAGCACTTGAATTCAGATACCTGAACACTTGCTGTTTATTAGCAATGAGCGCTGTAGTCTTGCATTCCATAAATGCACTCGTTACATATTTGACAATAGTGGTGAACAAAAAAGGTAATCTGGAATCAGAGGAAGATGCCAGATAGGTCGATATCTGTAAGGCGTCATCAGCAGAGGAAAAACAAAAAAGAAACACGTGCCATGATGTAAACGCAGTTAGAAGGAGAGGGAACAGACCACACAAAAAACGTGAAAGCTCGTTTCACAACTATGTAAAGGAGCAAGATATTATCAGGCATTTGTTACGTAACAGAAATACAATATAAAAAGAAGGAAGAAGCAGGCGATGTCAATAAAAGCCAAAGAAAAAAACAGAGTAACAAAATGAGAAGTGTTCGAAACAGATTGTAACTGGAACAGAAGAGAACAGGAACAGAGTACGAACAAACTTCAGGGGAATTCGAACTTGACGTCATCCCAGAGAGATTTCTTGTTACTGTGTGCTTATATTAACTTCGGACCGGTTTGTGTGTGTGTAAAAATAAAAATAAAAAGCAGACAAAACAAGTAGAAAGACAGTTGTCCTTTATAAATAAAAGTAAAAATAAAAGTGAAAACTTGGTGGTTTAACTGACATCCTCAATAAAATTATCTTATTAAAAACTGCAACTCACATTCCCGTGTTTTTAATAATGCGTCCCTGGTCCATCTTCTGTCCAATCCCGTGGACAACAAAGACAACGTGTGTAGTCTGAGGGGGTCTGTCCTCTGGGGAGGCCTCCTCCACATAACCTCGATGGAGCCGTGTTCCACTACTGGAGGCTGGAAAAGGAGAGGGAGCATGGGGTTGGATCATTATTTGCAGTAGCTGGTTGTTTGGGTGGGATTTCTCCTTTAATTTTACTGTGCAATAAAAAAGCAAAACATTTACAATTAGTTTTAACAGTATTTTCTGTACTGCACTGCTAGATAAACACATCTCCACTTTGTTCATTAGAAGGCTATAAATATCTGAGTGACAGTGTTTAAGTAACGTGTGGTTCTGAGTACAAAGAGGCCAGTAGGTGAGACTTCCTGCTGTGACTGTGGCCCGAGACTCAGTGGCAGCAGTTGTAATGTGCCTAGAGGGCTGAGTGAGTGTCCTTATTTAGAATCTACAGTCTAGTCCAGTCATGTGCTGTGCAGCAAGGTGATAGGAGCCAATGAAATTGGCTGCTGTCTGGATAGCACTAAGGAGATTTCCCCTCAATGAGCATTTGTGTGTCAGGGGAGATTGAGATAACCAATGCCTGCTTTGCCTCTTATAATCTGCGAGCAGGAGATGAAAATGTAACATAGAGCTGGGAGTTTGTAGATCAGATTAGAATTATCCATACAGATCAAACTTCAGTCCTGGGGTCAGACTGAAGCTGCCGTCTTTTCAGGTACACTTAGGCCATTTGATCAAACCTCGTTCTGAAAATACAGATGGACACTGTGTAATTTTCTGGGCTAATCCAGTTAAGGGACTGAACTGTACCCAGTGACATTTAAACAGCTGCTGATTAATGGCAATTGACAGCACACAGTGGATGCAGTAATAAGTATGTCATGTGTGCATAACATGGGCAGAAAAGTGGGAACAGGTGTGGAGGTGGTGACACAGGGAATTGGAAAAATACTGGAAGATTATCCATTAAATTTAATTCAGGTTAAACTATTGGATGGGCTGTCATGAACTTTGGTACAGATATTCATGCCCCCCTCAGGATGATATGTGATAACTTTAGTGATGCTGCTTTTTCACCTATTTTTAACCATGTTTTATTATCAAATACCTGCAAAAATAACATTTCATAAGCCTCAACATTGTGTTTAGTGCTAAACAGTAAATGCTAGCATGCTAACACGCTAAAATAAGATGCTGAACATAATTATTACCATGATTAACAGAAACATGTTACCATTATCACTGACTACAGTAACATGCACACTAATATTAATTTGAATGTGACATTATTCTATTTAGATTTTAAATTAGGCCTTATTCCAAATGCAGCATTTTCCAATTAAGACGGTTGGGATATGCAAATATTATTTTGGTTTTAAGTGCAATCTTTGGACATGTGTAGCCTACAGCGCATTTGGAATATGCTTCTCAATTAGCTGTTTATGGTCAGCTCTGTGCATTGTAAACAAACTAGCTAACAGTTGGCAAGGCTGGACATTAATAGGAATATACATAGCTGCATGTAAATGAGAAAATTAGTGGAATATTGTTTTTCATTAGCCACATAAACAGCTTAATAGGAATATTGTGTTTTAAGGGCAACAACTTTAATCCTTTACGCATGTTTGTAGTCATTGTGAGCATGTTAGCATGCTGTCATTAGCATTTTGCTCAAATCCAAGTACAGGCTACCATGGCCGCTAACTAAGCTTTAGACTAGCACTGTTTGACTACATGTTTGGCATCATAGCAACTACAGCCAGAAACCTCAGCAAAAGGGATAACAAACTAAATATATTTTGAAAAGTGTGACTTGAACTTGGTTCAATAATTTAAAAAAATAAAAAAGGTCACCAATGTATCATTGCTAGCTTCATAATCCATAATTTCCAAGTAATATATATAGTAATGCAGTCCCTCATAGCAGGAGTCAAAATTCAATAAAATCCAAATTAAATCTAATTATTTAAGCCACATAACTTCTAGGAGTAGGTTTCAAACTAAAAAAACAGACACACGTGTATATAGTATGATATAGTTTGCCCACTGTATTATATGGAAAGATAACGAGAGTGTGTACATTACAGACCTTTGGAGAAGCCCAGCTTCTGGGTGACGGTACGTGCAATTTTTGAAGTGGTGGCATCACTGTAGAGGTAGACTTCGTCCACGCTGTGCCAATCCACATGGGTTCGACTCAGCTTCAGACTGTGGATGGCTGCGGGGGGTCAGTGAGAGAGGAGTGAGGACATTGGCAGATGGTACGGGAAATTGGGCAAAGAGATGGGTAAAGGAAAAAGGTTCACCAATACAAAAGAGTTGTGATTACATATTTTAAAAAAGGTGAGCAGAGGGAGAGAGATTGAAGACATCATAAGAATTACACCAAGTTGTGATCATCTTGAATGCAATAAAAAATAGCAAAAGGTCTAGGATCAATCTACTCAAACAGCTCAATCAAATGCAGTCTGGAGCATTGATCTGCGATTGGAAAGAAAAACAAATCAAACTATCACATACTGTGATTGCATATTTCAGCTCGTGCTTGTCCGTCCTGCTTACGCATCATCATTCTGAATAGAACGTTTTTATGTGCTTGTGGTGTAATAATATGAATGAATTTTCTCTGTTCAGTTTATCTAGGTTGTTGCTTCAAAGCGTAATGCAGGGACCAGAGTAAGTAAGAGCAGAGATATAGCTGAAGAGGAGACACCATCTGCTACAGAAGCTAATAGCGATAAATGAAAATGGTTGACTTGAGTTATTTCTGTCCCTGGAGCATGTCCTTTGGATGTCCTGTGCAGTCAAGTTCATCTAGATGAGATTATTGGAATACACTGGCGTTGTTCCAGTACACAGTCGTGGCTTTTTGTATTGCTCTGGACCAATCTGGGGATTATAACCCTTAAGAACACAGTAAAGTACTAAGAGAAATTCAGTTCTCCAGGTAGTAGTCTTCAGGTATAGTCTTCAGAAAACAAAATGTCATACAAAGACCTTCTGAGTGTCTTTTGTACATATTGTAACTTTCATAGAGAGAGATAAAGAAAAAATATATGTAAATAAATAACAAATAATATACAGTATGTGTCAGACCTGTTTATCCTTCCACCGGTTTTCTCAATGTTTAGACATCCAGTATTTTAGACATTCCTGGGTAATACAGACATGTGACAATGTTTACGGGTCAAAAATGTGTCTAGAAATGTTATTTTAAGTGTAGCTGTCTGTCTCTAAAACTTCCCATGTAAATTAATAGAACAAGATACAGTAGATATCAACAGAGCCAATGTGTTTATGTGTCACATGGTGAAGTTCAACTGAGCCTCTGCATCCCGGTAGGCTAATTTCCTGATTGGAAAAGCATGAATCATGGGTAGAGCGAGGCTTAACGGCTTTTACATCTTCACTGCGCCCTGTTCACTCAGAGGGCAACCAGTGAAGAGTGGAAGTAGCAGGACAAGCAGGGTCTGGAAGAAGAGTTTGTCACAAGGAGCAGAAGTTTTGGAGTGAAGGAACAAAACAAACGTTGGATAACAGAAGGGAAGGACCTCTGAAATAATTTAGGATATCCTTTTCCCCAGCCTGATAAAATAAAACTAATGTCCATCTTATTCAAATACACTATAAAACCTGAGGTAAAAGACCCCACAGGGATTCCTATGTCACATGTTTCCATTTATCTTTTCAGATTCTCAAATGAAACCACTCAGAAGCAAAAGAAACACATGCTTAATTTCTACCACACCACACACAGATCACTAAACCACTCTATGACAGCAGCAGCTAAGAGGAACAGTCCACTCTTCTGGGAAGAGTACCTTTCACCATCTATCTGGGCTACATCTCAACACTGTTTAAAGTGGCTTCCTTTTGTTATTTACCTCATGCACTCACAAATGAAGACAGGGAGAGAAGGATTTGCTATTAGGTCTACACACACACCCAATACAAGGGTGGATGAAGCCACTTTAGACTGTTGAGCTGTATTTATAGCCGAGCACACTGTAAAACAGGAGGAGGAGACCAGCTACAATAGAAATTATGTGAAACTTATCATTATCGAATGCTGGTTTTATGGCATATACAAGTGAAAAATGTAGTCAGTAACATGGAGAGATGCTAAGGTATAAGCTCACTTCCTGTTTTACAATGAAAGGCAATGCATTGTGAAAGGAAGGGTAAGGAAGGGGGATCAAAGTGTACTGAGGAGCTGGTAGTCAAGAGTTTACTAGAGGAGTTCTCTAACATGGATACAGAGACTTACTGAGGGATAAAGGATGAGGGAGAGGATTAAAAAGTAAGGGATGATGGGGTGAACGATGTGACAAAGAGTAGTGAGGAACTGGGTAAACTGTTGAAGTAACAGAGATATGGGAAATGGTGTGTGGGAGAGTTTGGGAAAGGAGCAGAAAGCATGGAGCATGGAGGAAAGGAATGAAAGAGATGAAAAGGGAAGGGCTTCTCAAACTAATCAGAAGTACAATGTGCTATGGTTGTGGGCTGGGGCTGTGACTTTTGTTTTCTAAGTAAGAATAACATAATAATAGTTAGAATTATTGTTTGGCTAAAGCCTGACAAACATGCCTATGTCCCCTTCATGAGCTCCCCCCCATCTCATATGGAGACAAGACAGAATATTAGTATAATGTTTATACATTTTAATACAAAAATGTACTTTTGCTGTACTGTAAGTCTCTAATGCAGGGGTTGTATTATGCAGGAAAAAGTTTGATAATGCACAGGTTCTGTCGAGGTCTACCTCAGATACAAAGCTTCATGTCAATGGCCGCTGGGATTTACTGAAGTGAGGACACTGACCCTGAGACCTCTCTGTTTAGCATTTTTGACGAAGGTCAATACATCCAGAACTAGGACACTGATGGACCTCTAAGAGGCCGACTCTATACAACATGTTAGGGGGCTATAGTAAAGGGCCACAATGGCTCCTCTGTTCAGCTCATCACTTGTGCTTGGGTCTCAACAGAGAGCTTTGTTCATTGCCCTTAGAGCGGGAGCTGGTGATGGTGGTCATTAACAATATGGTCGAAATGCCAGAAGGGATGAGATTGCAGCAAGAAAGAAATGAGAGACAAAGGGGGTGAAGAGGTTGGACAAATTAAAAAGGGGCAGAGTCAGGTGGCTTTTTTCGAAGACAAGCTTATTTGTTCCAGATCCACTAATTAAAGGGGTCTTGTGCTAGTGGCTGAGTGAACCATGTTGTCTACTCACTATCCCAGCAGGGAGATGACAGACAGATACACAGGTTTTCTAAAAAAAGCAGCAACAGCAGTAGGTACCAAACTCTGGGTCACAGCACAAAGGGGAAAGTTCTAGCAACTAGGCCCAGTTAAGGCTGCAATGGAGAACTGGGAGAGCAGCCTAAATCCATTTAAACACAACCATTTCTAACTGAGCCTAGGTCTAGCTCTAAATATTAGATTGTAGAGGTCTGCACCACAAAGAAAGGAAAATCGAGTTCCACAGAGACCTAGGATCTACAAGGAGAGAGGGTACAAGCTAGCAGATATAATACAATAGAAGTAAAAGAAAAAAAAAAAAAAACGTTGTATTTTACAGTACCTTGGCAGCGTTTGCGCTTGTGACATGTTGTTCTAGCACTCGTCTGATATCCACTCCATTTGAACAGAAAAGGGAGGTAGAAAGGGGGCAGGTGGGAGAGAACTAACAACCAAAAGAGAGTGAGTAATGGCCATTGCCCTGGTGTCAGTCACACAGGCTACCACTGTCACCGCTCTTGAAAAGGCAACTATCAAGTAGCGCTGCTATCAGATAACCACTTCAAGGCCATGGAGCCCGGTGGATGCAGGCGGACACCTTGGAAATAAACTGAAGCAATGACTTTGCAGTATGGTTAGTAACTGAGCCTACAGTCCAACATGCAGCGCTGCTTGACACATGCCCAAGATGACTGAGGTAGCTCCTGAATTACACCAATTATAGAAATCTAGTGTCTTTACTGTGAGGTAAAGACTAAACATGCTATAAAATTAACCACCATTTCTTAACATAATTAACTAAAACTAAAACATTATCTTTGTTAGAACTTGAATATGGTAGGTAAAACAATGTGCTATTTGGGGGATACCAATGGTTTCCCACCAAGTACATGACTAAAATAAAAAGAAACAAGAAGAAATAAAACTATGTCATATATTAAGGGGCATAGAGACCTGAAGTTGGTTAACATTTTAGGATCATTTGTTTAAAAAAAAAAAGTGAGACAAAAATAAAAGCATACACTCTTGAAACCTTGTCACCTTAAGTTCCTGATAGCATCTAGCAGTGTACTTATGTTTCCGTTTGGGTTAATGAATAATGAATCACAGTTTTAGGAAACTGACGTTGAATTAGACTAAAGGAGGAAGGAACATACTGACCAAACGCATACAAAGGGGTCAGTATGAGAAATGAAATGAGACTATGGCATGATACATATTTAATTTAAAAATACTTAACTGATCCAAATGAGAAAGAAAGAAACCTTTGAGGAAAGCTAGCTTAATATTGGCAGATGAAACTGAATACAATTTATAGCAGATAAAGGAGTGAATGTAAAAATGTAATGTTCCTGTGATTGTGCTGCAATTTAGAGTTACAGCAAGAGAAACACATTATTATTTCCACCAATGTTACATTAAGACTGAATGAATCATAAGGAATTAACTTGAAATGAAGAAATATGCTTTTGTTGGTAATTGAAAGCCTATGCTGGTGTTTGTACAATGAGAATAGTATTTATTATATGTGGTTTGATGTCAACAAAATGTATTTTTAATAGCCAAACAGGTTTTTGTTATCATTACTATGTTAATATTAATAATATTCTGTTATTTACAATTGGTGAACATTTACTATACTGAAATAACTGGTATAGTACATACATTCATATGCAGTGTAACTACTAAACAATTACATACTAGTTAAAAAAAAACAACATTAGAATAACAGAACCTCCATAAACATTAAATCTATCAATGAGGTATCAGTAAGGGGTTGTCATTTCAAAAGGCCTCCTCAAATCAGCACAGTCCACAAAACTCAAATCTGACTAAATCATGTATTCCTTGAACACAGACATCAGACTTGCAAATGTCAGCAGTGACTCACTCAGTGGAGGTGAAAGGCTGAGGACGAGAGACCTGCTGAGTGCACAGGAAGTTTATTTCCTCTAATAGCTATCAGTGAAGTCAATTTGGGCATTACAGCACTGATGGATCCACCCATTAGCATGTTCTCCCTAATGATTGGGATATCCTCATATGGATGTCACAAGGGACAAACAGCCTCAAATTGTGTGGTGGCTCGTGGTTTATGATTGTCCTTTGGGTTGAGGACACACAGTGTGGGCTTTTGGGTCACCTGAAGACACAAATGATGCAATATACAATTTCCTCATTTCCAGATCAGACCTAACAAGTCACAATGAATAGTAGGCTTAGACAATCTCATAGTAATAACGGGTATGTAAATAGGCAAAACATTTATTGCATTCTTAGAGCTAGTGGTTAGTGTTGTAACCTGTTATTTTAGGTATTCATCAGTCATTAGTCATAGGTCATTCTGCGTTCCCAACCTCATGTGCTAATTTAAATTATTATTCAAGCTGTACACACAAGCATACTTTCAAGCACTGCCTACGTCAAAAATACCACATGTATAGTGCTGACAGATGACCCTGTGCCCAACCCACTGGGTTCTTGCTTGAATTTTCCTTGACGTCTGAGAAGCCGGGCTGGGACACACCTCACAGTTTCCACAGCCCTAACTGCTCTATCCTCGCATACACATGGACCAGAACAGCTTAAAATAGCTAATTGTGATCCTCATCTAATTAAATATTTGTTCTCTTTTTTTCCCCTATTTCATATGAAAAATTACAAAAAAAATTACTTTTCCCCTGTCATGCTTGGGGGAAAAAAACAATTGTTGCATTACACAAGAAAAATATCTACAGAACAAAGTTGAGCAATGCAAATCAAAACATTGAAAAAGACCATTTATAATGATATCAACTGTAATGCCCTTGTGGCCATTTTCAGCTTCAATAACTAATAAATAAGAGCTGCCAGTGCCACGAGATCACCACCTGTGACCGCTGTCAACTTCACTGTGTGCTCAAATGGCAGCAGTCACTCTTTAAAGAAAGTAACAAACACTAAACACAGACAAGCCAGTAAGGGCTCATGAATCTGGGAAGGGGAAAAAAATGATCAAATATTTTTACAGGTTAAAACTATTGTATAAATTTTGATCAGACATTCAAGCTGTCTATTTATGAAGGAAACCATGTGTAAGGGTCAATTAATCTCAAATACATTAAACCCATCAAATCCATTCTTAAATCTTCTGATGACTGTGAATTAACTAGTGTCAAATCTACTAGTAACTACTACTATTGATGTTTCTTTAGTAGAATACGCTATATAATGCACAGGTGATTTTGGGGTCAAATAAATGATAAAATACTGCACATTCCTAAAGATTATATCAATAGAACAGGACATCCTTGCACTTCTTTGTAGTGTGAGCACTATAGTCCTGCGTACATTGTCATGTTATGTATGCATAGCATGTTGGTATGCCTACCATACGTGTTCTGCTTCATTAACCTTTAGTCTCAGATATCTACTGAGGCACAAGCAGACAGAAGGGTAGAAGAGGCAGAGAGAAGGCAGGAGATGGTAAGAGATAGCGGGGGAAATGTATGTACTGCAGCACTGTCAGAGCACAGCTCACTTGCTTTATGATCCATTTATCAATCGAAACGTGGCCCAAGGTAGCCCACTTATAGCTGCAAAAGCTTCAGATTATTAGTACCAAGATAAAATTATGTGAAAGCTCCCTGTAGCAAAGACTGAAACAAGGTGAATTAACTGGATCGATCACTCACGCTCAGCTAAATATAAGAGTAAATAGAATAATTGTAAAACAATCTGTCAACAAAGGCATCGGGAAGGTTACAAACATACACAGACTGTTTCCACATCCATGAAATGAATTAAATTATAGGAACGTGTAAAATAAGACAAGCCTGCTATTTCTCACTTCGTGATATGCCGAGTAGATTGATACGATACAGTTCAATCTCGCAGTATTGCGTCTCACCCACAGGACAAACTAAGGTCATATGATTTGTGTGTTGAGCTATGGAAGGAAAAAAAAAAAAAAAAAAAGAAGGAATTTGAGTGCCTTTGTACTATAGTACATTATTATTATTATCATTCTGTACTCTGTTACTGTTTATATGCCTGTGTGTGCATATACAGATATTTAAGTGTCCATGTGTACATATACACAAAAGCGTGTGGAACAGGAGTGACCTTTCATTTCTATCTTTACAGTTAACAGTTGGGTTTGTGGAAGCTAGCAGAAGTACTAGTAATGGGTAAATGACACAAATGGTGATGAGGTAAGCAAGACTAGCCAATGTATTATAATCCTCTGCTCTGTTGATGGCTTTATTTATAGACCTTGATTTATTCTGAGTAGGGGGGAGCGACAGTAATAAAGGGTTGGGGTAAAGCAACAAAAAATAGATAGCTGAATGGATTTATAATATACATCTATAACCTATTCACTGACTAAGGTGTTAAATATGACTTACGATTTAACTGCCACTATATAACTTGATGCATGTTTCTGACACATTCATGAGCTCAGTTTTCATAATACAGACTAAACATTTGGTCACTCTCTTTAACAGTTGCTGCATCTTTTTCTCTATCTATTTATCTGGCACTTTCACACATCCACACATTCATCAGTAGTCAAGGTCCTGCAGATCTGGCTGCCTTAAGGAGAGTGCTGAATCAAAGAACCTCTTTCTTATTGCCTTTCACAGCTAAAACCTGCTACATTTTGCCTGAGCCAGCCCAGCAAGAGGGACGTGCCAGAACGTACGAGCTGCACCTGCTTTACATTGGTAGGATGACATGACAAAAACCTATGCACACATGAATAGAAGCACCTGTTCCTTTCATTTCTGCAGGTAGGGCTGTCACATAATTCACCATTTATGACTTACAATGCTTTCCTTCTGCCTTTATTGTGAGAATGATGACTTCACTACTAATGGAATTTATAACTAATAATGCCTGTGGGAGCATTTAAAGTTTTTACTGCTTTAACACAGCACTGTATAAGTATTATTTTACAAGGTACTGCCTGCCTGGAATAAAAAATACTGCAGGACTGGTGAATCCAACAGTAAAAAAGGTGTATAATGTTTGTGTTACTGGCACATTCATCATTAAACCTTATCACAATCAAGTTATATCTACTTTTATTTATTTAAACCTCAGTTAAAGTTTATGTGCTGTTCAAAAGAGCTGATTCATGCAAACATTTTTTAAACTCTGGCACACATTCCTTAAAATTATTCCATGTCAACCTTATTATTCTACCTGTGCCCTCCCCTACAGCTCACCATCTTTACTGTCGACCGTTCTGACGACCAAATCCGTTTCGAACGTGTCCTGCATCTGTTGCCCACGAAAATGGTTCAGGTGCTCCTGCTCGATGAGGTCACTCTCCTCTTCCTCCAAAGGGAGCCAGGTACCGTCAATGAACCACTGGCCTCTCATCACTGGAATATGGTCTTGTTCTGTATGACAATATAAAAAATAAATTTTTTTTAAAAAGCTTACATTTAGTCACAGATGCAAAACAATAACACTTTGGGGTTGTGGTGGGAATGTATTGCTGCATAAAAACAAGTTTCTCTTTTTTTTTGGCTCTGTGTATGTCATGTAGTAATTCTCTGAAGTAACAGTGCTGCTGCAGTCGCTTTCTAGGAACTGACTCCATTGTTCACGCTCCCAGAATGTGTTGGATGATGTAAACTGATTTCCATTTAAACCAACAAGTCTGGCAAATCCAGGAGGGCCAAGTCTCAGTGGGTTATGGAGCGAGGCCAGTTTTGATTACATTCTTGACTGACATCATTAAATGATTCACCGGTGGTGAATATGAGTGTAATAGCAAATATGAATGTAGGCACACTCGGCCAAACGCAGCAGCCTTTTAATTACTTTATTGAAGAGGGTGAAATTGCTAATCTGGACAAACATACAAACAGCATTAGCTTCTTCTTATTTACAGTGACAGCAAAAACCGAGTCACAGACAGGTCTAACACAACGCTTAGACACACACACAAAGACACTCTGATAGAGGCTCACAGTAGATACTATTCACTCATTTGTTGAGGTGGTTCATGTCTGGTCAGAGAAGATAAGTCTGTGTGCTTTACATGTGTCAAGTTCCCATGTATGAGTTGAAATATGCAGCTATTACAAATAAGTACCTGGACACCTTACAAAAACTTTCTTTGTTAACTTCTTACATCAAGAGGTTTCAGGGTTTTGCTTCTTGGATTACTGTATTACTGTTATTGTATTACTGGATTACTGTTTCGAAGAACCCTGCCTCTTCACCCCCCCCCCCCCCCCCCCCCTTTACATAAACAAGCCTTTCTCTCCCCAAGTGATATCATGTTGGTTTAAATAATCTCTTTTTGTATGAGTGTCCATCTCAAAATACAGTGCTTTGAAAACCAATACACTGTTTGCAGATACTGAACAAGTTGAAACAACACAGCAAGGGTCTTCACTGACAACAAAGGGACTACACATCAACTGCATTCACATCCAGAAAGAAATGACTGCTTCTCTAAAATGTCACTTGGCGTTAACCTTCAGAAGAACCAGCTACCCATGAACTCTTTCATCATGGTCAGGTTTTTTGGAGCCTCTATAGTGACTGCCTTCATTTGTTCCCTGCCTTTTCCTGGAAATATCCATGAATTAGTTAGTACCGATTAGCTAAGCCCACCCTACTGACTTCCTGGACTGTTTGGATGTTGCCAATAGTAAGTAATTAGGCCTACTTAGCCAGAGAAAAGTGCCAGACGAAACCCAAACAGCAAAACAATGCAGAACTTAACTTGAATGAATGGAAAAACTGCAGCATGTATGGAAATCTAACAGTATAAGGGTGCATGTTGCCTGAAATGACATTTTGAATAAGTGATGAGGCTCATAATCTGTATGCTGAAGCCATTATACTGCAGAATATGCTGTATATATATCGTATATTTACACTGCAGGTATTAATACTATGGTCATGCACTCAGTTGGTGATGCTTCAGGTACCTGACACCATGATTTGCGACTGATGCATACCTAAAATACAATTTTATAGACTTTGATCACAGGTTTACTTACGCTTCCAGTAGACAGGACTGCATTCCCTCTCTTTCACATTCACCTCATAGAGGCCTCCACGGACACAGACACGCTCTACGTCGATTTCAATGCTGTCAGGGTCCCTCTCGTCTGAGGACACGGTGGATGTGTCCTGAGACCCATGGCCTCCGTGCACACTGCTGGTCCTGGTCTCCACCGGCACTGCGCCGTTCAACCCTCTGCTCTCCCCACCAACGCTCTCCTCCCCCCCTCTGCTGACCTGGGAGCCTGCTGCACCAGGGTTAAGCTCGCAATATTTACGAAACATGAGCTCAATTTTAAGCGAGTCATGCCCGACAAAGGGCTTCCACGTCTTTTTGTCCTCTTTGTAGAACCATCGCACCTCCTCCGCACCAAGCTCCGTGACCACCTCGTTGTAGCGGTGTCTGGAGCTGTTTGATCTCGACCTCTTCCTCCTCTCGAACAACGGACCGTTGTTCCCATCGTTGTCGCTGTACTCCAGAGAGCTGCTGTCGAGGTAGGCTGTCGGGGAAGTCAGGTCCAACAACAACCCACCCTGGGTACTGTGGTGTCTGGCGTGTAGAAGCGGCAGGTGTCCGTCCAGCCCGGATTGGACGGACGACATCCCTGCCTGCAGCCTACCGTCCATGGGGCTCATCTCGTGACAGTATGAAAACACATCGCTGCCCAGAGTCCACTCCTTGTTGTTGTTGGTAACGTCAACGCTGACCGATGAACCTTTACTGTCGGTGCTCAAAGACGAGCTTAATGTGGACGTTTTGGTTGTATTGTCGAAACTGCTCATAACTAGTTGAGCAACCCAACCTCACTATCGTTACCTCCGCGTGCGTCGCTTTAGCTAAAGCAAACTGACTACTTCGCAACAGCTACCACAGCATAACATCCTTTTTTGTCTGCTTAAAAATAAAATAAACTCATTGCCTCGAATGCAGCAGAGCTGTCGCTGTCGCAGCATCAGCTTGTTAGCTTGCTAACCAGCTACGGCTAATGAAGCCGGTAGGACAACTCCGTGGCTAGCGTATTAGCGAAGTCTGCAACGATACAACCGGAAAACCTGTTCGCCTTCTTTTTTATCTTACTCATCTAACTAACGTAAACCTGCTTTAAAACACTTTCCTGACACCGAGTCGTTTTACTCTAGCTTGATAGGAGTATAGTTTTGCTGTCACCATACTTTGCGTGTTCCGAGTCCCTGTGGATTTTCAGATTCATTCGTTGTCCAAACAAATCTCGCTTAGAGACAGTGCTGTAGTGTGCGTGTGCGCGGCTTGACAGCTGACGCATAGATCACAGGATCCATTCGTTCGTGAACGCGCACGTAGAAACTACGTGAACGTGACGACTGGGTTCATAAAACGCATTCTTGCCATTGCGCAGTAGATGGAGACAAACGCCCATTTATGGTTATAGTGACCTCGACTTAAAGGACTGGTTCACAATTTTAATAAAACAACTGTCAGGTGCCCAATAATAATAATGATGATACTACTACTACTACTACTACTACTACTACTGATTATTAAAAAAAAAAAATAATAATAATAATAATAATAATAATAAATATAAATATAGTTGTTGTTATTGTTATTATTATTATTATTATTATTATCATTATCATTATCATTATCATTATTATTATTATTATCATCATCATCATCATCAGTAGTAGCAGTGTTATTATTATTAGTGTTCTTTGTGACCTAGGGTGCTTCTCTCTGCAGTATCTGCTGAGAGAGTGCCTCGGAGCTTAGCACCCGTGGCACTAATAATAATAACACTGCTACTACTGATGATGATGATGATGATAATAATAATAATAATAATAATAATAATAATAATAATAATAATAATAATAATAATAATAATAATAATAATAATAATAATAACAACAACTATATTTATATAGCACTTTTTAAAAACAAAGTTTATGAAGTGCTTTGACGCACAAAGCAAAGGTAGTACTAATAAAGACAAGACATACAACACAGGGTTAGGGTTAGGGTTAGGGTTAGGGTTAACCCTACAGTAACAAGTCGAACAATAACAAGATGGAAGTAGAAGAGAATGAAGAGAATGAAATATAGTAAGGAGATAATGAAAATAAAAAATAATTAAATAAATAGATAAAATAAAGTAAAATAAAATGAAATAAATAGACACTAACAATAAACAAACAACACCACATAGAAGCAAGTCTGTAGAAATTAGGTTTAAGAGGTGATTTAAAAGAAGTCAGCAATTCTGCAAGCCTTATTTCCTAAGGCAGGTGGTTTCAAAGCCGAGGGGCCTTGATGGTGAGGCGCAGTCACCTTTAGATTTCAGCCTTGACTTTGGAACAGTCAGAAGGGCCCCACCTGAGGATGTAGACTGCCGGCTGGCTAATACAGGGTCAACATTTCTACTACGTAGTTTGGAGCCAGATCCACACATGCTTTAAAAGTAGTCTGCACTGAAAGAGGTTGTCTTCACTTTAATCATTCCTCCTGTTCATACTGGTCATTCATATTGCACTTACAATGTAAGTCAGATTGCTGAAGCCTCATTTAGACTAAGGATAAACTTTTAAATGCTGTCAAAACTGTGTGAATACAATGTGGATTTTTTCGGATCTTTTACAGCAAGGAAAACCTCTTTCTGTGTTGATTTGGGCAGTCTGAGTTCAAGTGGATCATCATCAAGTGGATACATGCCACATTTACAGTCTTTTTTAGTATCAAATGGCCTCTTTGTGTTTCTTCAGACAGTATTGAGCTGTGGTGGAAAAATAAAAGAGGGACTTTGCACTAAAAATAGTTGATTTGGCTACAGCTGAAGCTTCATATTAGCTTCAGATAAATGCTTAAATACATTTTTGCACAGGAGGAGGACTGTGGACTTTGTCTCCTATCAATTACACTGGAAAAGCATTATGAAAAGATCTTCTAATGACCAGTATGAACAGGAGGAATGATAATTGTGAGAAAACCTATTTCAGTGTTAATTTTGGCACCTGACTATTGTTTTAAGATGGACTTGCAAATGCGTGAACCCCTTGCTTAATTTGTGTAACTCTGTAGTTGTTCACAGTATCACTTCAGTTAATGGTAATATTGTCCCTTTTTTCTTTTTCACTCCTCTTGTTGTTTTGGAACTTTATGTATCACTCTTCCCACTACAGCAAGCACCCTAGGTCACAAAGAACAAGCCCAACATTATTATTTCCTGTTTACAACATGCAATGACCTGACCCTCCACTGGAGAGCAGCAGAGACCTATATATAAGAAATTAAATAGCAAAGTCTCAGCTTGCAGCTACTTTTGGAAGGAATGGAGTAAGTTGACTTTCTAAAGTCACTACCAGATCTTTCAAGCTTTTTTAATTTCCTGTTTTCCCTTCCTCCTTTATCATTTTCATTGCATATGTTTATAAAAAGGAGTGCTGACAAACCTTTTCTCACAATATTTCTAACTTACTGAACATATCAAAATGTCAGCAATGAACAACAAATAAGTAATCAAACAAAAACTTTCTGTAACAGTATTAATACACATCCCATTAAAATGTATGTTTGGTTCATGTCATCCCTTACAATGGAAATTAAAATGAAGCCACAGTGTAATTGCCTCTCTGTTTAAGTTCAGCCCACAAGTTACTGATGGCAATGAACTCTGTTTTGTGATGCATCTGTTGTAGTGCACAACAACTGTGTTTACTGAAGCGTGTCTCTGTCTTTTGCATGTTTGTATGCATGTATCGGTTTTTTTTTATTATTCAAATGCATGTGCTTTTATAATGTATGTTTTGTGTGGTTCTATTTGAGTGTGTACTGCTGGTCCAGGTGATCCTGGGGCCATGGTGAGGTCTGCGTGAGAGAGAGAGAGAGAGAGAGAGAGAGAGAGAGAGAGAGAGAGAGAGAGAGAGAGAGAGAGAGAGAGAGAGAGAGAGAGAGAGAGAGAGAGAGAGAGAGAGAGAGAGAGAGGGATAGCAGAGAGGCCCAGGCAGCTGTATTTGGAATAAACAGACATTACCCTGCTGTGTTCTAATTTACTGCAGAGTGGGAATTAAATTTTAAACTCGTCCCGCCCCTCTGCAGTCCAATACTCCACGCTCCTGGCCATCAACAACCACTTGCACAATGTGCGTTATTAAAGTGTTACTCCACCCAAAATCTGTCTTTTTAGTATCAAATTCTCACCCCCTGTAAGCTTACACAAAGACACAGCTTCCGGAGGAGCACTGGAATTTTTGAGGGCTATAGCACAATGTGGAATTAGTGTGGGTAGCTGCATTTTGGCAAAAATGGAACAAGCTGAACTTGCAAACTACAGAGAAGTGTATGCACTTCATGAATAGCTAAAAGACAATTCTGTGGTTGTTTTGATGCGTTTTGGCATACAATGTTTATTCACTGTTTGAATCTATCATAAATGACTGAATACAGTTTGACCACAGCCACTGATCAACACCAACAAAGAAATTACAAACTTTTTACAGCCACCATTCTAGTGAAAGATTTGAAAGAAAGATTTTAAGTGGCGCTACACTTGAAAGCAGGGCAAATTGAATCATTCCAACAGTTCTTTACAATTCAACACTTTAAATGGTTTCATTATTCTTGATTAGTTATTAGTTGCTGTATGGAGAAATCGCTGCAATCCCAGTCAACTCAACATGAACATTTTAAAATCTGTATTTTCCAGATGATAGTCATTAAAGATTGCTCTAACATTGTGTAATTATCTGAGTGCAAAACTAATTCACATTGCAGTAATATCTAATGTGTATGACCAGAATAATTACCGGGTTAAATATGCAACGAGATCTCGCCAAGGGCTTTTTTCTCACTGCACGTTTACACTAGAGGATGACATGTGGCTTTCATATAAGAATTAGTCAAATTCCTCATTTCTGGCAGTCAAACTGAAACAGGTTGGCCTCTCTCTTTCTTTCTCACTCTGTGCTCTGATGTTTTGCAACCACCAGGCCCACCACCTGGATGAGTGGATGACAAACAAACTGCAAATTTTCTTTCCAGTAACTGACCAAATAGATATTTATAACCAGCTGGTCACCTCCCCCACCCATTGGGCCCCCCTCTCTTCAGCCATGGCTGTGAGAGCTCCCTTTAAAGACCAGTTGTGTCACTTCTGGCTTTGTTCTTAAACAAAGAGAACTGCCCCTCATCTGCCCGTAATTGGGCCGACTCTTGGAATGTGCTTGATGTCTCCGCTCGGGCCATTGCCGCTCCAACAGACAGGCAAGAGTTGCCGGGACATGGGAGATGAATGAGTGAAAATCCATCCAACCACCTCTGTTCTTGTTTTTATTTGTATATTGCATTACTTTCTCTTTTTCTTCCTCATCTTTTTTTTTTTTACCTGTTTCACCCTTTCTAAGCTAACCCATTTTCTTAGGATAGAGAATATCCCTGTCGAAATAAAGAAAGTACACTCATAGTAAATGGAACAGTGCAGTTGGACTTCATTGGGTTGCTGAGCTGCACCACCTTGCTAAGGTGGGGTAGTTGGAATGCGCTACAAGGCCGACCTGTGGTACATCACTCGTACTTACCGAGGTGATGTTGACCATGGGCAGATGGTTGAGAGGGGATTGGAGGGTGTTTACTGCATTGTTACTAAAGGGAAGCAATCTGGAGAGTTCAAATTCCACTTGCATGGAAGGAAAAATGTTGAAACAGTAGTTGGCAGGCTACCAAAAGCCTGAGCCCTTAACTGTTTTCATTAATAGCAAATAATCTCAAAGTGCTTACTCTGTATTCTGGGAAACATTATGGTGTTATGTTCAAGACATGTGCATCTGGGAAGTCTCTAAGGATTAGTTTGGAAATTTGTCTATGGCAATCACACAAACCCCAGGTGAAACATTTTTAGACTTTTACTCTCCAGCCACAGATATGTTAGTATCTCTGTGGAGGTGCTGTGTACCTTAGTGTTTAAGCAACCTTGCCCCCAAAATCCAACCCTTTGGTTTTGGTCATGACTCATTTACTCCTGAATCCTTCACCTTTCACCCCCAGCTCCACTCTCCATGTCACTAGCTAGCTACCCTGGATAAGTAAATATGTGATGTAATGTGTAGTTTCTACCCCTAAAGCCCCCACCGACCTCCACCCACATCCAGAGGTGATTAAACTGGAGCACGGTTTTGGGTGGGGATAGGTAGGTGTGGTCGACAGGATTGTGAAGGGGAGGAGCTGGTAATAGATGAGGGCAAATGAAGGGGAATTTAACGAGGATGGTTTTGGGCAAATATAATGGAAGGGAGGGGCACATTCAGGTCACCAACAGGGTGGGACCTGTAGCAGAGACATCATAGCCCTGGCTGATCTGTCTGGGCTGTGGTTCCTCCGCTCCTGCAGCCTGTAGCCGGGGTCAGGCCAGCGGCTCCACCTCCCCCCGTCTGTCTGGGCTCCAAGGTTCCAGGTGGGTGATTGGGGCTGTTGACTCTAACACACGGCAGCCGCTGCCTGGTCCTGGTGCCCATAACGATCTCCTCCAGGGCTACCAGACACATTGTCATTCAGACTCCCGGCTACAATTCACAAGTCTGATATCCCTCCGCACTGGAGCCTGGCCTGAGATGGGCTGCCTGACTGTTGTCACCATGTTTGTTTGTGTGAGAGAATGTGAGCTTGTCAGGAATACTAAGCCTTTATACATGGTGGTATTTCAATTACAATGTGATCTTATGAGAGAGACCTCTTCAATAGTGAAGTCTGTTGTTTGCTCTTGTGTCTGTGTTGCTGTGTCTTTTGTTGTGTTTTTGCATACGAGGCACACAGTACACTTATTTGCTTTCTTGCAGAGATTTAGATGAGAAGATTGATACCGCTTTCTTGTCTGTGTGTTCATATGAAGCTGGGGCTAGGAGACAACTTAGCGTTGCATAAAGACTGGAAACATGGGGAAACAGCTAGCCTGGTGCATCCCAAAAGTGAAAAAATCAGCCTTGAATCATGTCTTAAGCTGATTAATTAACAGGTTGATTTTAATTTGTTTAATCTGGGTTTTTTAAAACCCATAGTTGGATAAACAATGTGTGTTAACTCCTGTTTATGTGCTAGACTATTTCTTGGCTGGGAACAATGACTTTTCAGAATCTGTGCTGGTCACCTGGGACATGGTTAGGACAAAACTCAAGGGAGTCATTGTGATCTGCTCATTGAACTCCCCACAAGAAAAAGTAATAATTTCCAAAATGTCTAACTATTCCTTCAACAAAAAAACAGACCACTGCTTCTTTGAAAAGTGTGTTTTAGTCAACTGAAACAGACCAAAAGGACATGCTTTTTGTAAAGTGGAAAAGTCTACCGGCCTGGTTTGTGTCTGCAGACAGAACTCTTTCACTTGAGTGAAATAACTTGGTGTAAGTGAGTCAGAGCACTTCACTATGGCCATCTTTAGAGAATGAAACGTATCAGGAAAACCGTAAGTAACTGTACATGTAAGTTTTGATGTGCTCTCTTCAGCACGTCATAATAGACAAGCCCCACTCCTTAACATGCCAGTCCGGAGAAGAAAGAGTATGTATCCAAACATATTGAGAATTCCATTTTAAGAAACAAGAGCAATGCAGAAGGCATGAAAGAGTTCAGAAAATAGGATGGCATGTAAATTACAAACTGTGTAAATTATTACTTGTGGGTGACGTTGAACATTTTGCATTTCAAGGGATATCAGTCACTTTCACCTCCACATAAAAGTAAACTTGCTGTTGAAACAGACAGCCGTGGAGTGGAAAGTGCCAGGAAGATTAATGAGGTGTGTCTTTCCTCTCTTTCACGCTATCCTTCTCTTTATCCCTCTGGTAGTCTGTGCGGGCTGTGGGTCCATGTGTGTGGGGGTCCATGTGGGTTGGCCTGATGGGGTAACATGCTCAAGTAAACAAGTATAGGAGACAGCAGGGTGATGTTCCTCTCACTCAGCTTTATACACATCAAACAGGGGGCTAGTGTTACCTTGTTTAGACAAACACCTTCTCTAACTCATTTGCCCCCAATGCTAGCCTCTTCAATCTACACACTTACTAATCCATCTTTTTTTCCCAGTAAAAATAGTTTTCCTGCCAAAAATGACATAATTTACAGAATAGTTTGATATTTGGTGAAATACACATATTCCCTCTCTTATCAAGAGCTAGATGAGTCAAATGAGATCACTTGTATACATGTTTGTTAAATCTGAGGAAACAACCAACAGTAAACAGAAACAAGAAGAAACAGGTTGTGTGTTTAAGTCAGAAGGTAAGAAAATCTGGGATGTGTGACTATTTGATCTCTTGGTCAGGCGCAGTGAATTCCAGGACTCTTGTCATTATAGTGAGGTTACCAAGCAAGACACAGCCCCATTAGCTCTCACCAAGAAAGTGAATAAGTGTATGTTCCAACTCTTGAAGATACACTTCAGTGTATGTCTCCTCAAGCATGCACACATTGTCTTCGTTTGTTGCTTCCTGTACCTGCACTAAACTTTGTGCTGAGCTTCTTTCAGACCAACTGCCTTTTATCCTCCCCTGTAGGAAGGATGACAATCCCATGTACAGCACAAAGGTGATGTATAACACACTGTCCAAGTGTAAACTTTCTCTTTTAGATCCGCCTGTCATTTAGAAGCTGAGTGTTCTGCCCTTAGGACCTCTGTGGCCCTGCATGGAGACCTACATGTGTTGGGCCGATCCTCAGTGTTTTCAGATGATGTTTCACACTGTCAGGGTTGACTTATCTGAGTGGGGAAAAGTTCCCAGGGAATAGACATATCCCACAGACAGCTTTGGAATGTTTTTACAGAATGGCCTGGGGACCCTCAAAGACGGGTATGCTCCAGACTGCTGCTGTGGTAACCAGCGCTAGAAACATTTCATTTTTTGTCAACTGGTTTGTTTCAGTGTTAGTACTATGTGTCTGTCTATTTTGTTTACTGTCTTTTTAATCACGATACCTGATATTCTCAATTAGAATAGGGCCTCCAAAATGATAAATGGTTACATGCCAAGTTTCTTTTTCACTACCTCCACTGTCTTTGTTCAGTGTCCTGAAAAATCAGTTATGCATAGCTGAATTGATTGGACTATGGTATCATGGTGTGGAATTCTCACTGGGAGTCAAACATGCTAAAAATATAAATACACACGGTAAAATGAGGAGCTTTTCATAGAGATTGTCTACCAAATTGTACATGTTTTGTGATATGAGTTTAGTTAGACATTTATGCACATGTTGTGATTCTACTAAGATGTGGTTGGGTGCCCGTCTATGCATTGTATCCTGAGTTTGGACACATTTCTAGTTGTCAGAAATATCCCCTTCTTTCAGTCTCTTTCGTCCTCCCCCTTCCCTTCTTTTCTTTTCTAGGAGAGGAGCTGAGAGATGGGACCGCAAGTCCCCTCAGAGGCTTGGTCCTCCATCAGTTTCCTTAATAGATGTCAGATGTGTGTGAGAGGAGGCCGTAGCGTGAGTGTGTTTCATGTTAGTTCTCAGCATGATGAGCATGGAAGCAGCTGGAGATGAACAGAAACCGCCCCGGCCCCCCTTACAATACCTCCATTTTTTTTTTATCCCCACTTCTGTCCTTCCAAGTAATTCTCTCCTGCTTTTCCCAGTGTAATATATTGGTATTAATAAAGGCAAACAAAGGCAAACATTCAGTAATGGGAGAGGAGAGGAGGATATTTTGGTTTCCTGGAGAACCAGACAGCATCCTCTTTACTTCTTCTTACTATAAATCTCGTGGCAGTTTCAATGCTTGGATGGCCATGCTCTGTGTTAACGTTTCCCTGAGTTGATTACAAAGGAGTTCAAGACGAACTGCTCTGTTATTGCTTAGAGCCATGGTACCTAATAGTATGCTACAGTGGAGCACTTCAATCGCATGCGCTGTCATACAATATCAATTTGGACCTCTAACGGAATTTGTTATTCACCAAAGCAAGTGCCACATAGAGATGGTTCTTTACTGTAAGTGGCTTCTGAGTGAACACAACTGAAGGCCAATCCCCTTCTGGCAATGAAACTCACATCCCAATTGCTTAATAGGAATTCAACTTTCCCACAAACGTCTTTGTTGGAACAGCATCGTTATACCACAAGCATTAAACACTGCAGCTCACATTTCTTCTGCCTTCTCTGTAACATTTTATTTGCATCACTTGAGGGTTTTTCTTTGCAACATTGCTCCATGGGGAGAGCTGGAGATGAGGACAGTGCTGGGTTGCTAAGCCTAATGAGTGAATAATACAGCATAATGTAGTATAGTATGATGTTAACTACATTTTATAAGGTGACGGAAAATAAATAACTCCTGGTGTTTTGTGAAGGAGAACCAATCTAATGCATGAGTCAGGATGAGTATTTCTCCACTCGTCAACAAATAGAACTGCTTACAGTGAGTAAGACTGGGTTGGGGGGTGGAGGGGCTGATGTGTGGGCCAAGCCACCAAGTGGAGCATGGGGAGTTGAAAAGTGTATGTGTGTGTGTGTGTGTGTGTGTGTGTGTTTGTGTGTGTGTGTGTGTGTGTGTGTGTGTGTGTGTGTGTGTGTGTGTGTGTGTGTGTGTGTGTGTGTGTGTGTAGTTTTCAGGTTGTTTTCATTAAAAATGTTCAATTCCAAATCAAGACAACTGTCAAATCTCTTCTACTCAATCTTCTTGATTTTGGTCAAACAACAAAACTGGTACAAAGTGGAACAGGCAGCATTATTTTCTCTAAATATTCTGCTCTGTTTAAACTGCTGTGATTAAATACATCAAAATTCACAATTTAGTTGTGCTTACTTACATATTTTTCGGTTACAGATTCATCCACTCTTTTCCGAAACGCTCTCTTTTTGAACATAAAAAAAAATGAGAGAAATGAGAGAAAATGATGCATTTATAAATTTAGTTTGCTCAGTGTGGACACAGAAGTAAACATGGAGGCAGAAAAACAGTATAACACAAATCAAGAGGTTCATTTGCGAGGGAGCTGAGGGCAACTGGGGTTGGAGCAGGTTGGCGGATTGTTGGGGAATTTGAGCGGGCAGCCAGTTGGTAGGCTTCCCTTTGCCCCGCAGGATGGGGGCGGAGGGCCTCATTATATCTCTCTCCATGTCGGGCCCTTAAGTCCATCTCCTCAGCGCCTGTTCTGTTTGTTTAGAGAGCCAGAGCCTTTTTAAGCTACGTTTGGCCTAATGAGCCCATTATCTGCCAATGATCCACAAAGAGGCCCTCCTCTCTTTTGCTCCCTCTCCCTTCACCTCCCTGTGTAGTAGCTTGCCCTCGCCTCTCTTGCTCCCCCCTTTCCCCTCCGCTCACCCTCTTTTTCTACCACATTTCCCCCCTTTTTCTTGTGCACAACTCTACTCTTTTTCTCCATCCACCTTGTTTAGCTCATTCTCTCCTCCCTGCAGTCCGCTCTTTTCCCAAACCTATCACATACTGTGCTCATTTCTCTCCCTCAGGACAACAGTGTAACCTCCTTCCTTTTAAAAACACCCGCCTACACCTCCTTTGAGGCAGTGCATTTTATGTCGACGTTGGGAACTACTTTGGTCTGGTTTTAACTGCCTCACACCTGCAGACATTGTTGCCTCTCTTCATCACAGCTGACAGTATGAGTTAACAGTAGAAACAGAGAGCAGTCATCTTCAGGAGAGCACTGAGGAAGATTTATGAAGCCCCCATCAGGAGCATGATACCTACAGCATGCTGACCTTCACTTTGGGAATAAAAACTATGTGTCTGGCTGCGATTTTTTAATATGGCCTAGCGTGTGTTCATCCATGTAGACTTGTATGTTCATGAGTCTTATTACAGGTGTTACAGGTGTGCATTTAGGAGTAGATTCTCAAACGCCTGCCCTACTAAACACAGCACGTAAACCCCCCCCCAATTTCTAGCAGTAGCCACAGGAAGCCGGTGTAGATCAGCTCTCTGCTCGAGACTGGTTGCCCCGTTAACACTGAAGACTTAATTATGGTGATCTGGTAATAGCGGAGAAAATGGAAGGAATGCTGTCCTCATGGCCATACTCACAGCAGGATTAGCTGCACGAGCTGCACTCTCCAACCTCCAAAAGCTTGACAGCCCCCCTCACAGCTACTTTTGTCTTGTGCTCCAAAGAAGGAGGGTGTGAGGAGGAGGGAGGAGAGAAAGAAAAGAGGAGAAAAAAAACAAAGAAAATTAATCTGCTGGGTGCAGGATCTTAATTCGATTTAATGAAGGGAGCTTGAAGTCTGAGAGGCTTTGCTCTCACACACCTCCACAGACTCATACATGAACACACACTCAGCACTCACTCATGTAGGTCTTATTGATCTGTTGGAACAAACCCTATTATGGGCAATTATGTTATTCACCAGCCATGGCAAATCCATTTCTTTGCTTTCATTACTTACTAATACATGGAGTGGAAATCTATTAAGCTTGAACGTGATGCTTCCTGTTCGCATTGAGTGTGAGATCGGAAATCTTTGTTTCCGTCTTGCTTTAATGCTTTTGTCTCACATCACTTTGAACCTGATTCTTGAGAAAAAAAAGACTTCAAAAGAAAAATGGCTCAACATTTGTTCATGTTTTTCTCTCACCCATAATTGACCTCAAGAGGATTTGAATCCAAATATGAATTGTTACACTTCCATGACCAAAGTGTGATTTTAATTTGCTCACTCCTATTGCACTTTTGTGGATGTATTTGTAGTAGCGTTGGGTAAACTTGCAGAGTTGCAGTGCTAAGAATAATGCAGTGCACCAGACTTGCTGTAAAGCAAAACAATCACAAAAGAAGGCCTCTCTTTGCACCCCCTTATTGCCCCTTCTCCCTCCCTTAAAAAAAAGAACAAGCAAAACCAGTCTCTCCATCTCTCCACCAATGCAGGAGAAGCCCATTACTATGTTCATCTTCTCAACGTTTGACAGGTGGAAGTAGAACTTTGGGGTTTATGTTTTAATTATAAAGAATTCCAGATGTGAAGGGGGGCTCATAAATTAGAAGCAGAGCTACTCAAATGTCTTTTTTCAAAGGGACCAAGCGGGTCAGCATCTGCTTCTCATTGTAACCAATGTTATTAAGGGCCCTGACTACAGAAAGGCCCAAGTCCCCCGTCTGGCCCCACAATAATTGACACTATTAAATGTGCCTAAACAGATTTAGAGCGTCCAGAAAAGTTACATTTGTCTTGCAGAATGACTCTAATCATCTATTTTAGATTGAAGGGACCTAAAGGAGGAGGAACCAACCACCTAATCTGGTACATGATAGAGAGGGAGCGAGAAAAGACAGAAGGCAAAGCAGAAAGCAGGAAAAGCTGAAAAATGCACAAATACAAACAAATTAGGCCAGAATGGCTCTGTGTAGGAATGTCAGGGAGGGCGGGAGGGAACGGCAGAGAGGAGGAGAGAGGTCTGAACTGTATTACCACACTCAAGACCATGCTGCTCAGGCTGGAGCGGGTTGAGCTGAATGCACATGGATGGCTTTACAAAAGCACCAGTCATGAAAGACCATCTGCTCCACTCCTCTGGTGATCTTTTAAACCCACATTAATGCAGTTTTTTTCTCTTCCTGGAATGATGTGATACATTGAGCGATTTTCTCTTTTCTCTGGGGCTCGATTCATTCTGTTGGCCAGTGTTTGCGAGTGGATATATTTAACAAGGTATGAGTTAGATTTCTGTTGCATTAATGTTATTTTTGACGGGCATGTTTGAAGCCCTTCCGATGTTGCAGAATCAGGAGCAGAGGCAGAGGGAGGTCCTGCAAGCTCATTTGCTGCAGAAGCTGTGTTTGTAGTTGTTTTTTACCAGTGGGTGAAACTGGGGTGCAAAGGGGGGTTGAGATGCATAGGGAGGGGTGTAGAGGGTCATAAGGTTGTGCTTGAGTTGGTGCGAGGGTGCAATGTTTCTCTACAGTGCCCCCCCCCCAAACAAAAGAGGAAAAAGGATAAAAAAAGAAACAACCCCTTCATCCAAAAAGTGGAGCCAGATCGGCAGAAGTAAAGTGGGGCAGGAACTCTCAGGGGTGTGATTGAAAGGGTGAGAAGTTAATTTGGCAGCTTTTCCTCCTCGCTTTGCTAATGTTTCCTCTCAGGACTAAACACCCTCAGCACCCCCTCCGCCACCTCACCTCTGCAAACTCTCTAACCCCCAGACACCCCACTTCCCCACCACCCACTCACCAAGCTTCAACTTCCAGCCACTACCAAACACACACGCACACTCTTGCCACCCTACCTATGCCATGATTCGCTTCTTCAAACATCCACACGCCTTGTTTCCATTTCTCACTACCCCTCCTTTTCTTAGTTTTTCCTCCATCCTCTCACCATAAGCTGACCGCCCCTCCCACACCCTCGTGAAAAAGCACCCTTCATCACAGTAGTGCACGCTGACCCGAGACGAAACCTTTTCTCCCCAGGAAACATCCTGCTCTGAAACACTTTGGCTCAAGTGTGTTTTCTCCTGGGACATGGAGGGGAGGGGGCGGGGGGGCAGGGGTGTCTGAGGTGATGGTGGTGTGGTACTTGAGCTAAATGGAGACCATGTTGGTGTATCTTCACGGCCTGTCAATCAGAAGCCCGCTGATGTGTAGGGGGGCTCTGCTACAGATCTGGAGAGGATGAAGGGTCATGTGGGGCAGTTGCGGAGGTGGTGGTGGTGGGTAATGGGGTTGGTGTGTACATAAATGTGTGTATGTGCATGCGGTGTGTGTGTTACATTGGAGAGAACCACATGGTGTCCTTGCTCTCCTCACTCACCACATGCAGGATCACTCCCATCAACAGGAGAGTGTTGCTGTGAGGGGAAGACTACTTGTTGTAGAGAGGAAGGGATGAAGGGGGTGAGTTAAGCCATGTTCGCCATTTGAAAATTCATCTTTTCACTCCTTTTTGGTTTTCAACCCATGTTAAGCATTCGCTTTTTACCATTTAAAACAGAACTTCTCAAATGAATCCATAAATTATAATTGTTAGGAAGCCCACATTCTGTCAACTACAACTCTCACTGTAGTTGTACTGTAGGTAATGTCAATATGACCAAATAGGCAATACATGTACTCAGATACTCAAAACCTGAGTGGAGAATAGCTTTAACTGTGAGTAGAAAGTTCACATATCCCACAGAAAACACAGCTGACAGAAATAGATTTATAGATATTTTGATGTTGATTCTGCTTTTACTGCAGAAAAATACATTAATGTTATGTTGCAACTTGAAATTACATGTCTCTGTGTGGAGGTGCAGGTGTCAGGAGTGTATGTAATTGCAATGTCCCTGGTTGAAGTTAAGATATGAACCATTGTCTGCAACCCCCTTGTCTACCAGAGTGGCAGATAAAAACGTAAGATGCACATGGATCAGAATAGATACATTTACTATTTCTATGGATACATAATACCATCAGGTATGACACATGTGTAAGTGGTGACATTGAGGGCCTTTACACAACAGCACACATAATTGGTAACTTAAAGCTTAAGCTTAGTTAGTAGTACATGATCTGTATGAAAAAATATATCAACGAGGACATTTCTCTTGCGAGTTTGTCTCCAATGAAATGGAGACCACATAACAAGACCACATAAGTAACTCAACTAAGCACAGTATGAAGTTGTGTTTTTCAAAATAGAAGAAGATTGAATGTGCACTTGTGGAAAGAACTACAGATTTCTTCAAATGCATAGCTTTGAGATAAAGACAGAGAGAAGAGAAAAGAGAACATTAAACTGGTACATCTCTTGATTTGACCCCCACACAGCTCAGGGCATGGAGCCCATTACCTTCAGCCTAAGCCCAACATCTTCAGTCATTACACTGAGGGAAAGAGGACAGCTATTGAGCAGGAAGATAAACGACAATATATCAAAGTAATAGATGTTCCATGTAATAAAGATGCTCAAAGCCTCCATGAGTCATACAGAGCATAAAACCTGGGAACGCTTGGAGGTGAGGTAGTAACCTATAGTAAATATCTCTGAAATAACTTGATAAAGCCTCAGCGGAAAGATAAAAGTCAAGGTCAAAAGCATGTATATCATCACTTAGACAAAATAAAATTTGACAGATGCATTTGATGAATAAAAGTAAATAGCGGAGCACATCAGTTCAATTTTTAGCTTACTGACATAGTGGCTCCCTGTTCTAAGGGCTTAAACCCTATATCATGGAGGGTGGGGTTGTACCATTGGGTTCCAGTAGGACTGACATCACCTTATAGCTGTAACTCATTTTGCTGCAGCAGGCTCTGCTACATGCACTAATCAAACATATTTGTTGGCTGAGGCTAGTCGCTTGCACATACGCCCATGATCTCCTATAGGCACACATGTGCACACTTACACACAATCTCACACAACACAAAATATGATCTCACACATGCATATAAACACATGGTCATAGGCAACTTCCCATAAATTTCTGGTCGCCTCCATGCCCATAAGTACCACTGGGGTCCCCATTGCGTGAGTAGTCCTTTTTAGCTGTGTTATTTCTTGACATTCCCAGACAATGTCCACGGAGGGATCACAGGAATCTCACTATGATGTAATCAGATGTGACACGCTAGCTGCAAGTGTGAAGAGTGTTGTTATCCTTGTCTGATGCTAAAGCTAATATTAGACAGATAACATGAGATATTGCAGCTAACTGAGTTGAATTATAATTTTGCTGCTATTTAGAGTTGGTAGTACATAATACACTGTATACTTACTCCATACACTGTCTAACTGTGTGAGTTTTATTATTTAATTCATGTATGTGTTGAAGTTGCAGAATATTACTTCTGACCATCTAAGCTTCTAAGCTACCAGAGGTGAGTGTGGATGAGATTATTAAACAGCATGCTCTTCTGCACTTCTTTGTATGTGTGTGTCTACTTATGTGTGTATACGTGTGCGTGTGCATGCATTCTCCCTTCCCGAGGCCAGCCGTGGGTGCCGGATAGGAGCACACGCGGCTAACACACTGCAGGTTGCAGTGTGAGACAGGCCAGGTCGGCTGGTGACAGTGTGCAGCCCCTCTCCTGCCTCATTTATCTGCTATGGCAGCGGACAGAATGCAATTTCCTGCGAGGGGGAGGCCGGGGGGTGGAGCAGTGAGGGGGCCGGGGGATGCAAAGAACATCAAAGGACCCTGAAAGCTATCAGGAACTTGAGTACTGCCAGCGCTGCGTGCCAACTCGCCAGCCCTCGCTCACCCTGTGGTGCACCCGGACGTCAGCTATGGCTAAACACACCATTCACAGTGTTTGTTAATATGTGAGTGTGTGTGTGAGTGAGGAGGATAAAAATACCCCTCCATTTAGAGGCTCAAACACCTTGAGCTAGAGCACTCAGAGCAGCCATTAGGCATGTTGCAGTATGAGGAGAAGGTCACAGTTTATCACCCCTGCCACCCTACCTCTCCAACACAAACACCCGCTTACTCTCCTCTCCATCCCTCCCTCCACCTCTCGCCCTCGGCCCAGCCTGCTGCCTGAGCGTCCTCCAGTTGCTATCAGTAGAGGTGAGCGGACAGGGCAGAGCAGGGAGGTTCGATTAGGACCATTTGGTGCTGTGCGTGTGTGAGTGCTCTGTAATGGAACTTCTAAATGAGAAGCAGGTTGGCTCAGTATGCTGTGGCTGTGTGTTTGTGTGTATTAGTGTACATGTGTTTAGCTTCTGTGCCCATGCAGCTTCTCATCTCACTCTGTCTCAGTCTCCTCTGTATTCTCAGTGTTGACAAGCATTTTAAGATCTTGCTTTCAGCCCCTTATATTGTCTATTTGTTTGTGGTTTATGACTGTGTGTGCACATCAATTCATCCTAATGCACATTTGTGTGCATTTTTGAATGTGTTCCTGTCATATCATCTGTGAGGGAGTAGGAATGATAGCATATATGACAGGAAGTAATAAAGCAGCCCTCGCTGGATTTCATTTCTGCCTTTCCTTCTTGGCCTCCTCCTAACTTCTTTTTTATGTGGCGTTAAACAGGCCATGCACAGAGAGGAGGAAATGGTCCTTCCATGTTGTCACACAGTCTGAGCTCATGTGATGGCACCTGTACTATATATCTATCTAGATTTTTTTTTAAACAAAAAAAACCGCATACATTTTTAAAAGTTTTCCTTTATTTGACAGTGCACAGACAGGAAACATGGGTAGAGAGAGGAATACAACATCCAAGAAAAATGTGTGGCAGTACCAGAACCACAGATGTCTACAGGTACATATCAAAAACGTACATTTTTACCATATATTTAATAACTGCAAAGTTCAGGTGCAGATTTTTTTATGAATCTTTGCATAATGCTACCTAACAAACCTTGCATTTGGAGGAATCTCCATGAAAAACCTTTTCTTATTATTTTATTGTTACCATTTCTGTTGTACATACAGAATACACAATGATCATACAGAACGATAGCAGCTGGCAGCTGGTTAAACAGTCAACATGGCTGACCTCTGCACATCCAAAATGTTTGCATCTATATGACTGTGGCTGGGCCTCAGACAAACACAACATTCTCTGCATACACCAGCCAGCTGCATGGAGTAGAGTCCTGTATAGACCCTATCTAGAGCCTATCACTAACAGGATGGCCTGCATTGCCTATGGAATGCTTTTGTCTTGATCTGTGCATTACTGTGTGTGGGAGGTCATTTAAGTGACCTCCACTCGTTGCCTTCCGCTTTCACTCAGTCTGGTACATTTGTGCATTTCAGCGCAAGACCACCTTACTTTGTCTTTCAGTACCAGCTCTTGGAGAGACGGTTAACCTGGTTACTTGAAAGGCTGGAGCTGGAGGTCTGGTCGGGGCTAGAGGGGTTAGACGCTGGGGGTGGGTTATCTTATCACAGCCATCAGAAATGCCTTGTCGGCAGCCATTCATTGGGCTTGGGGAAAATAAACCAAACTGCCCCCCCCCCCCCCCCCCCCCCCCTTCCCTCAAATCACTGAGTTAGACAGATAACAGCAGACCACGGGGGTCCCCTCTTCCCTTTCCCCACCCGTCTATCACTCTTGCTCTCCCGTCTCTCTTTCTCCCTCTCTCCGGCTGGTTTTATTGGAGAGGAAACAGAAAACAGAAAGCCTCAGTGTGGGAAGCCACTTGTTATCTGAGAGTCTTGGGAATCGAGGCCTCGGCAGAGGCTTCACTCAGCACACTAATGAAAGCAGGACAATTTGGCCGCTTTCGTTCCCAACATAGTTAGACCCCCCATCCCCGTCATAGCACAGGTAGTCCTTCTGCTCCCATTTGACTCCCACCCCCAGCTTCCTCCATCCTCTTGCTTTATCCACACCTTGACCTCCAGTTCCCTTTTGCAGCCAAGTGACCCACTAATCCTGCAAATTGCTTTTGTTTGGTAGATCTTTTGGAAATGCCACTAAAATTATCCATAAGACACTTGTTGCCTCTATTAATTTGCATTTCATGATAATTAAGATGAACAGGGTCTTCTCTTTCAAACAGCAGCATAGATGTTCTTTATTTTTATATGTAAGCAATTTGGTTAATGTAATTTGTGTGATAACAGGCCTAACAGTCTATTATCAGTGTATTTTTAGTGTACTTGCTGAATATTTTATTTGACTGTCACAGAACAGATCCTAGGATGTATTGTGCACAGCCTGTTTGTTCGGCCTGCCCCTATAGAAAGCATGATGGACAGGCTTTTAAAAGTCACACATAGCCCCTTGAATCATGGAAAATCCTCCCTATTCAACAGTTCATTAAGGCTTGAAGATTTAAGTTTCCACAACTCAACAATGCAGCAGAGATCCACTAAGTTCACCTTTGTTTGCCACATAGCTGAGGTTTACCATCCCCAGGTGAGCCACTGAGAGCTCCTCTCTATTCTGATTCCCTCCGTGCTGTGGCTCTCCCAGTGGAGCCAGGGCAGCGAGACAGCAAGGCCATTTGAATACCGTGTAGTAAGGTAAGACTTGGCTGCCGGGCATCCGGTGAGAGGGCTCAGCTACCTTTGTGGTGAATCCCTGACAGGTTGGGGCGATGCACAGACCAACCCCTCCCATCCACTTTCACCTGTGATATTGTCCCAGGTGGAGGGGTGGAGAAGGAGACAGAGGGATAGGTGGAGGGGTTGCAGAGGAGGCACAGAGATGTCCCCATAGGGCATGGCTTCTGTGTAGCTCGATATCCCAGCGGGCTTTGCCGGCCTCCAGAGAGAGGTTAAATGAAGCCAGGGCTGTCTGACGGACAAAGGCCGCAGGTCAGCACCCGGCCCTTTGATCCATTCCTGCCCTGTTCAGACCACAGAGCCAGACCTTTTTGTTTCACCTTGCTTTTCTATCCCTAGGGCTAGTCCCCTTTTTTCCTCTCAATCTGCCCCCGACAATGGAGTCACTTACAAAGCTCTGAGCGTTGTATGGTCTGCCAGTCACCAGAGGGGAGAGGTTTCAAAGGGAAGGCAGTGGGGCTCAGTGTCTCCCAGGTCCCCAGTGAGGAGATAGATACTGACTCTTTCAGTCCCCTGTACTGGGCCACAACCCCACAGCTGCACCCAGCACTTTAGAGGCCTTATCCAACAAAGACAAGTCCATTTATAGGGGTAAACAGTGGAAAACGGAGCAGGGGAAATTCGTCGACACATGCTTGACTCCACCTCAGCACCTCACTGTGAAAGGATCTGTAATTTTTTACTTTTTTAAAACCTTAGTTGGAAGCGTAAGATAATGACAAGCAGACCTGGGGCAAATACACAAAAGTATTTAGAGGGTTGTAACTTTGCAATTTCAGAGCCAAAAAAACAGCTTGCTGAAATATGACTTTCAGTTTTGTGTGGGGTTTTTTTTTTTTTTTTTTTTTTCCATTTCTCTCTAATGGTCAAAAGGGGGCAGGGGTGGGGGGTTAGGATTTATCTTGGAGCTGCACATGCTCCCCAGCAGATGTAGAAACACAGAGCAGAGCTAACATGTTTTTAGTTTGTCTCCAGCCTGTTCTCTGGCCAAAACACTCAAAGACCACTGTCATATAAAAGGCCAAAAGTAGCTAACACTTTCTCCCTGCTCTGCCTGTCCCACTGTGCATGAAGACCTTGAAATTTCAGGACATCACTGGGCTCATCAAAAGGGCTAACTTTTGGCCGAGTCCCAGCAAAAACTAATAGCGATTTCTTTCAAAATGGTAGCTTTCACAGAACCAATTGCAGGTAGATATCATTTTCATATCAGAGCTTGGCTACGGGAGATAAGATCGCGAAGTTTGATGAAAGTACATTATTTATGAAAGATCAAATCTGGAATCAAACGTTTTTCAATTGAATGTAGTTAATGTTGAAGCATCTTGGTATCCAATACACCTAATTGGGTTTCTCACTTAAGGGAAATACTCAATATATACAATTTTTCTGTTCATAAAGCTTTTACTGCAGGGTTTTTAAATGTTTGTGTTATTGTACTGAAGTGTTTTTTTAGTGTCTCCCATCAAAATAGGTATAGGTGTGTGTGTGTGAATGGGTTTGTGTGTGGCGGGGGCCTTGAGTGAGGGCCACAGGGGCAGGAATGTAAAGGCTGCACTGGGGGCCTCTGTGGTGCTAATGGATTAACAGGCCAGCTTGGCATGCTAATGGAGATTGTCTGTGATGTAATGAGCTTCTAATTAGGTCACCTCTGAGCTTGACCCTCTTGTAATGAGGGGGGCAGAAGGGAGAGGAGGGGCCGGGGCTGGTGATAGCACCCTGACCTGCAGGTGTGAACCGGCCCGGGCTGTAAACAGGGCTGGACATTCCTGGCATTCTCAGCTCAGCATCCCCTCCCGAAACTCCCCTCCTCCTGCCTGCCAATAACCCTTCTCTAGCGCTATGGGTGGATACACACACAGAGAAACAATTGGAGCCACATTTCATGCTCCAAGGTGCTTCCCAGTTTGGCTGAAAGAAAAAAAAAGTTCCCTTGGGTTCAGCTATTCTTTGATTGTCGGACACTATTTTTCTTTATGATATCCCTTTCGCACTGGGGTGTCACAGCATTATGCTGTGACCTGGATTGAAATGCTAAAGGAATCTGCAGGAGGGGAACTATCTAATTAAATGTGTAAGGTTCCAATCAGACTGTCCTATCCGGTCTCACAATCTCTGTCAAAATAACACAACTTTTACTTTCAAATTGTGTCAAGTGCATATGCCAAAGTCCAATTTTGCGAGCAGGTGATATGCCAATTTAACACCGCTAGTTAGGTACAAAAACCACTTGGCTATGATTTGGGAGAGATCATGGTTTGGGTTAAAACCCTAAAATGCGGAACAAATGTCCTGACTTGACAGTAAAGATCCCCTGTTAAAATACCCAATGTGACCGAAAAAATCTCTAATTAAAATGCCTGACATGACATTGAGGATGTCCAGTAGCTGGTCTCGAACAGTGCTCTCCTGCTGCTTTTCCAACTTTTTTCCAACAAATGACTTAGCCATCCACCCGGCCTGCTTCCTCCTAATAAGCCAAAAATCACCTTATAAAATAAACGAAAGAATCATTATATTGACGTCACTTCCCTGGGAAGGTTTAGCACATCACCTGCAAGCAAAATTGGAGCCAAAATTTGGCATTTGAATGCACGCAATTTGAAAGTGTAAAGTTGTATTATTTGTATGCAGGTTGAAGAGGCTGGGCTGTTATTGTAGTGTATCATCCCTGTCTGACTGCCCTCTGTTTGTAAGACTATGATTTATCATTCACTGTTGTGGCTCACCAGCTTCTAAACCTCCACTTTCTCAAACTTTCTTTTTCCCTGCCTTGGCACAATGTGGCGCACTGATACCACCCCAAAGCCCTCTGTGACAGAACAAAATGGCTCTTTTTTCAGAGAGGGAGAATAACACCTAGTGTGCCACAGCAAGTGAAGAGGTAAAAACCAATCCATCTGCAGTCATTAGAAGTGCCCTGAAAGGATTCCAGGACTACTGCCAGCACTTTTATTGCACTACTTATGGGCATTGGATTATTATAAGTATTGCATGATTAGTCTAACAGGGATTTTACAATGTGGTCTTAGTATGGTGTTGGATAAAGTGTAAATGAGGAGGGTTTTCCGTTATTTTTCCTTCTTTTTCTACTTGTTGAATGAAGTCAAATTATTCTCAGAACATCTCACTAAGAAACATTTGGTTCTAATTAAGATTATAGTGTGTGGTTTGTGAATGTGTGTTTGTGCATCTAAATGCACATGTACACACGTGTATATGCATGCATGTGTGTAGGGTGACCTATTGGTACTGTTGGTACGTACTGGTGTCAAGATGTAGCATTTGTTGTTCTCATAGGGACAGATAGGATCAGTTTGGGTCATCAATCTTGAAGGGCGGTGACCAGGATGCATGGAGCTTGAGGGGGAGTGGTATGATGAATGACCTATAGGAGCTTATGGCTTTGTTTGTACTGTAGAACTTATCAGATGCTGAGAGTCCATCAAGTCACTTGGTTGGAGTTCAGTTTGTGCCTCTGAGGCAAAAAAAGTGTGAGTTGTTGTGTGTGCTCGGTTGAGAATTATTCATTAATGAGTGATGACTTCAAGCGAGATGTGAAGATTGCATAACCTGTTGCCTGATCAGTAGTTTTGCTGTAAATTTGTGTTCAGGGACCGGTGTTTATCCCACTTTTTAAGAGTATGAAAGGTCATGGAGGGGCTTGAGAACATCCCAACATATATGGGGTTAAAAAAGAAGCACCTGGATACTCATATTCCCACTTGGGGTATGAGTCAACAATCGACATGATATTAATGTCTTTGGAATTAGGGAGGGAACCTACTTCAGTGAAAGTCTGAACAAGCTCCACACAGACAGGGTTGTAAATAAAAACCTGATTCTTCATCCTGTGAGGTAACCCCTAACTGAAAACCCCCCATGCTGGTCTCTGAGGTGGACACATGTTTTAGAACAAGTAAGCTGACTTGATTTGATAAAATTGTATTTCTTAAATCTGACTCTGTTCTATTGTGTCTTCTTGGCTGTGTGTTATTTTCACCTGTGGAGGTGACTGGTGTTTCTTCAGCTAGACATCTGAGGGCAGGGAGGTGCGGAGACAGGAACCCAAAAGTAGTAAGTGGACACTTTCTTTATCAGTCCCTCGTTCCTTCTCTTCTTTTAGTGGCCTAGACTCATTAAGCCGTCTATAAATGGTCCGGTCTTAATGAGGAGGCTTTTATAGGGCTCTCCTTTGGGCCTCCAGGGAATAATCAGACTCCAGTAGGAAGTCGTCTGTCTTGATAGCCTGCCCCTTTTTTCAGTGGTGGTCCGGCCAGGCTTATAGCCCCAATCCAGCATACAGTCACACCACCCATCTACCTCCATCTACCTTTCTCTCCTTTTCTGTCTCTCTCTCTGTTTGCCACTGCCCCTGCATCTAGTTATTTCATGACACGATAAAAGTCAGCTGGTGCCCAGTGCTCAGGCCACTTGCGGGTCTTTTAATTGCCTCCTTCCTAGCCGGCTGCAACTCTTTTATGAGGCCCAGGCCCCGGACCCACCGGCTGCTGCTCACCCTTTCAAGGGTCTTCCTTCTTTCCCGAGGCATGTCCCTCTGTCTCCTGAGGCAATTTTCAGATGATACCAATGGAGCTGCACTGCAACATGTGAAGCATATGTGGTGAGAGATTGAGGACAGATAGAGGGAGTGATAATTGCTATTGTGGTTAGAAGTGATGAAGAGCATGGTCCTGAAATAAATAGGGCTTGACACTCTTTCATCCAAATGATTAGATATTTAACACTTTAGTTATAAACTTTGTATAAACCCTTATGGTTTAGAGACTTCAGCGCAAACTAATCAAAAGCCTGAAACTTCCGTTTCATTTGTTTCAATAAAGCTTGCTTGTACAGCTTTACTTGTGGCTCTGGTACTCACAAGACAGCAGTGTTTACTTAGTTGCTTAAGTAGATAATGAAGATTCATTTTATGTGTTGCTTTTGGTGATTAAATGTGTATTCATCAATGTCATGTCAGGCGGTGCTTGAATGAGGGTGAAAGCCTATCCCTGAACAGATGTTTACCACAAAGGTCAGAGAGCATGCTGTGTTTACATCAGTGGGTTTAGGACGGACATGTTTAGAATTGGAAATGCTGCTGTAGGCAATGACTTTAATCAAATTACTTTTTTCCTTTCCTCCTCCTCTCTCCTTTACTCTATCTTTGCTCTTAAGAACCTTCTTTTTGTCTTACAAGATTCAAAACAACTGCCGAGTGTCATTGAGTGTATGTCACTTCCTGCCTTAGGGTGAGTGTGGCCTCTCCACTTCCTCCCTTATTCATTCCAGAGGAGGGCTCTGAAATGCTGCTCCATCTGAGCAAGCAGAGGGCCTTGTTTCAGCCTTGGGGCTCTCTAAAAGGCATGCAGTTTGTGATTTGGAATAAGATATGTAAATCTGGAATGGTCTTTAGTATGTTTCTAAGAGGAAAGTTACTCAGCAGCTGCTTTTTGTAACTGTGTCTAAAGTCATGCCTTTTAATTCTTGGCAAGAGATACAAAGAGGGGCTGAGAGGAGAGAAGGGAGAGGCATGGCTTATGGGAAATGGAATGATAGCTCAGACCAAAACAAATTGTTTCTGGTTTCACTTGGGCCCGACCCTATTATCAGGCTGAGTGTCAGATCAGACAACTGCTGGAGCAGAGACAGTCCAGATGGAAGAATAAAAAAAAAAAACCCAATTGGAGACAGTTTGCACTTGTGTAAGTGGTAATGCTGTTTTAAATTTCAATTTCAGAAATTTGTGGTCTGCGTGTGTTTGTGTGTGTGTACTGTGGAGGGCCAGTAGGTTGAAGGTCAGGTCTAAGGCCATGGGCCCTGCTGGGGGGGAGGGGATCATTATGAAGGAAAAGTGAAATCTACTCTCAGATACTAATGATGTTTTCTTTTGGAGTGAAAAATCTAAACATGTCCATTGCTCAGTAATGCGACCCAATGTGGGGTTGGAGCCCGGTCACTGCAGGAAAAGGCTTGTGTTTCAATTACTGAAGCTTGAAACAACACATTTGCTGGGCAAAACTCAAAAGAGTGTGCAGCGTGTGTGTGAAGGCAGAGACACAAAGAAAGAAAGACAAATATCTGACTGCTAACTTTTCTTTAAGATGTAAACTACCTCAAAATTATTAGAGCAAGGGAATAGGAGTATAGTTTTTAAAAAAAAGAGAAAGTATATACTACTGCAAGGTTTAGTGTGACATTCAGTTCCAGTATGTTTGGTGCGGGTGAAAAGAGTAGCTGTGTTTATGGGGATGGGTGGGGCATACAAGCAATAGGTCATGTCAGACACCAGCCAATGATGATAATTTATAGCATTTTCATTGAAGGGTGAGGGTGTGTGGGATGTTGCTAAAAAAAAAAAAAAAAAACCCTGTGGTTGTTGTAATTAAGTGATACTTAAGCAAGAAAAGGAACCACTTGAGTTTTTTTTCTGCCTTGCTCTCTGTTCCTCCCCTCTCCTGTTTTACTCCTGTAATTGCATCATCGCACCATGTCTTCACTTCCTTCTTCTTGGTTCTCAAGTGACACCTCCGGCTGACTCACAGTGATACCTACGTGGTGTTATTATGGCTACCGAGCAGAGCATTTGGGTGAGGCCCACTCTTTGTTGTTGACAGGATAGTGGTGATTAACGTGCCTTCTCCTGACCCCAGCTGCAGCCTGCTCCCTCAGCCCTCCCTCCTTGGTCCCTGCTGCTCCTGATGCCTGAACCTACGGCCCTAGAGACAGTCTTTCTCAGCCTCCACTGTGTGTGTTTGTGCGCACATGTGCACTGCTTTGTATGTTTGGGAGGCAATAATGATGTGTGAGAACGGTGGGGGGTTGTTTAGGTTGCTTAATTATCAGCTAATCACTTCCTATAACTTTATAGTGTTTCCACAGTTTTATAGAGAATAGCTTCGGCCGTTCCTTTTTTTCTTTCATATGGAATTTGCCTAAATGGTGTGATGTCACCCTTCCCCACCCCCATCCAACCTGCCTTGGGGCACCATAGACAAGGAAAATTAGAGGGGAACTTTCACATAAAAGACAAAGGCTTGGCTGGTTTCAAACTAAGTCAGGTAACACAGAGGAAAACAGGTATTCACGGGAAAGGTTAATTTATGCTGCTCGGTAGCGACAAATTCATTTTTAATTGCAGAAAAAAACATCCTGGAAGTCATTTGATTTTCCAGCTAGGCAATGTAATCAATTTCTCCTTAGCGTGGCCCATTGGAATGGTAGTTGACCACAGAGCCTGCTAGTTAGTTAACCGCATTAAAGTTGCTCTGTTGAGAGATTTTGGATTAAAGGGGGGGAGCTCCCCGTACTGGTCCTGAAACCACCCACTGTTTCTTGTGTGGTTCAACTGTATGTGGGTGGAGATGTGCATGCAAGGTGTGTGTGTATGTGTGGGACAAGTCTTGACATTAAACGTCTACGTCTGTGTATGCACACTTAAGCAAAACCACCACTGCCCAGAAAGAAACTCAAAACTCGCCACAACAAGCTGCTTTCCCCCTCAACCCTGCTCCTCACTGTTTGCCCGAAACACAACCTGAGCTTTATTTCATGGCCGAAAACAAATATTAAGTGCACGGATTTCTGCTTTACCTCTGCTTCTGTGTATCTGCCTGGCTCTCGCTTGCTTCTGTTCCTTCACGTCCCAGATATAATTATAGCTGTCCAAGGGATGATTATATGTTTACTCTGGAAGCTGGCCGACTGCCTGTCCCCAGTCCCTGAGGAGCTGCCTCTCAAAGGGGTTCCTCTTGAAAAGCACCACAAAAGTGGCTTCAGCAGTGCTCAAACACATAAGGGAGCAGATAGAACGACTCAAGACAGAGATGAAGATGCCGGGAGAGAGAGTGAGTGAGAGAGGGAGAGAGTGGCGGTGCCTTTAAGTTATAATATCTATTTATACAGGTCTCTCCACCACACTAACTTCTCTGCTTCTTCTCTTGAGTGCGCTGGTTAGCTGAGTCTGGCCAACAAGCAGCAGACGAAGGGTGGAAAGGAGGTTTTAGGAGTCACAAAATGAATGCCTTTAGTAGACGACAATACATTTATATTTGTACAGACATCAATCCATCGGCTTCTGCTTTGGAGATAAAGGTTATTGTTAGCATGAGGCTTAGAAAGAGAACAATGAACAAAAGCTTTAACAATACTGTTCATTCCTCTTTTGCACAAATAACCTCTGTTATCTTTGCATTGTTTAACATGTAGTTACTTTTTAGTCAGCAAATTGGTCACTAAAAAACCCACGAGCAACGAATATACATTCATTGTAGCCTTGTTTGGGTATGTTAGCATCAAAAAAAGTTCCTATAGATCATTTATATGAGTTAAATCATGGCCTTACCGTCTCCAGCTAAACACTTAGTGTGGTGTTGGTGTTGACATGGCTAAATGAAGTGTTTTTAATGACTTGAGACAGAATTTGCAGACCACTTGTTCATGTTGCCTAGCAATACCTATTAATCTCTCCATGGCTGCTATGCATAAAGGTTCCGTTAGGCCAGGCAAAGGTCATCATTCCACACCTAATTAACACTCCCTTCACTCCTCACGTACACACACACACACTGACACCTCATTTACACCATATGCATTTTCTTTAAATAAAATATAGCAGTTTATTTGAGGGTACAGTAGAATGCACGTTTGCAGCAAAGCTGGACCAAAACATATGCTTATGTCATGCTTTGACTTGTTTACAGTTTGGTATTTCTGAAGGCAGGCAGGGCTGACCTGTAACTGTTAGTTGACTGGTAATCCTTGGGAATTTGCTACAGATAATCACCCCAGCTCTCATACATGCTCAGAACTGTGGGCCAGTCTGACAGGAATTAGAGTAAAAGTTGCACACAAAGAAGCAAAAGCAGGAAATTCAGTGTCTGCTATCAAATCTTTTCCAACAGTGTATAAACAAATGGATAGTTTGTTGCTGGGCACTTGGAGGACGGAAGGACAAGCCAATAGCTGACTTTGCAACATTATTTTTGTTGAGCTGTGATCATCAACATAATGTTTGCCTGAGGGGGCCACAGAGTATATGTTGGCCCCAGTAAGGTTAAGAGTTGGATGTGCACAGCTTGTATATTTGTGGATGTTTGGTTGTAAACTGCTCTTGGTTTCCAGTTACCTAATTTCCTGAATGAGAACAAATAAATAAATACACACTTGCATAAAGAGACTTTAGACGGCTAAGCATACTCCAGTTTTATCGCCATAATTCGTCCTCCTCTACCTCTTTTTTTAGTGAGCACACATCAGTGCACGGACGAGCACACACACAGATACTTTTAGCTGCAGACATACCGAAGCCCACGCATCCAGGCTCGCCTCAGTGCTGTCCTTGTAATGGGTGGTATCAGTGCTCCCTGAGCCCGTGAAGGACGATAAAAGCCAGGATAGCAGGGTTTTATCTGCTCTGCTGAAAGTCAGCCATTGACACTATGCACTTTAGAGGAAGTATCACTCAGTAGGAGGACCCATCTGTCCTCTCATCTCCTCTCTGACAGTTCTCCTTTTTGGAGCAAGATCAGAATTGTATTTATTCTCCAAGTACATATAAATACAAAATACTAATATTAACAGCTTTCTCTATTAAATCCGTTACTATCACTACAAAGCTCAATATTAAGTGTCAAAATGGATTAAGAACAGATGCTAACAAATGCTAAAGAAAACAGATGCTAAAGAGAAATTCTGGTTTTATACAAACTGGGTCTTAGTTTTACTGTTCTGGCTGCTGTTCCTATTAGTAATAATACTATTTTACTCGTGAAGTTAAAAGTTGAGATCTTGGAGCTCAGTGACACTGCTGAAAGGATCCAGGGCATGAACACGAGTGTCAGGTGGTCATACAGGTGTTAAACAAACCTCCAGATTGAACATCACGGAAAGAGAATATAAAGGAAACCTATAAAATGAGTAGCCTGTCTGTCCATTGATTGACTTTTCATACTTACTGTAGGTGCACTCACTCTTGTTTTCAGATAATCTGGCTGAACTGTTGGCTTGTTTACAGCCTGTCTGATTGTCTGACCACTGATGTTGGACTAGGTTGTAGCAATGTTGACATGTTTCCAGACCTCAGCACTTACTTCAGTGAGTATCATGACTGATAAGAATGATGACCAGAACTAAAAAATAAGACCTACATTGTAATAAATTGGAATTATCCCTTAAGCTCCATATAGCTGCTTATAGCTAATCAACCATAAATAACAGGAAGTGTAGCAACGTCAAATTCCTTGTTGACAGGAAAGTGTGTGAAATCAGGAAGCTCAGTGTTATCTACGGTGTCCACCCTGACACTTATAGCTGACAATGACTCAGTGTCTCCCTTCTGGGCTCTTTATCCATCCAAACTGGTTGTTTTGTGTTAGCATTGTAGTGAATTTAATTCTTTCGCAATCACCCACTTCACCAACGGCAACCTCAACAAAAAAGTCAATCATGGTCAGCGCCTATTTTTACCAACAGACAAAAGGAACAAAACCAGAGATGGTGGGTTTGTCTACCATAATTTGATTGCTGACAAGTGAGGGGAAAAAGGTCTGTCAGCTTAGCGACGATACCCAACAAAGGGCAATCTCATTGTAAACGTTGTAGCACTCAATTGCTGGATGATGGGGCGCTGGACAATGGAACAGCAGGCAGCGCTGGGCATGGCGAGGGCCCTCCTTGCGGCTCTCCACAGCAGTAATGACAGCCTAAGTGCCAACAGCAGGTGTCTTCCATTCAAGGCTGGGCAGGTTAATAAAGTTTCGCCCTGAAAGTCAATAAACAAGAGCTTGTTCACACACTGGCTAATTGTACTCGTTCTTGTCCTTGCTCCGTCTCTCTTTCTCTCTTGCTCTCCAGCAAGCCTCTCAGCCTCTTTCTGCCTCTTGTCTACTTTCTGCACCTTTGCAGTTTGAGTGGAGAGGAAAGACATGGTAAAGACAGCAGTATAGAGAGCTGAACTAAAGTGAGACCAGGTTATGTCCCTGGATGAAGAAAACCTGATTCAAAATGACACTGACATAAAAATCCAGCTTTACAACTTTAAACTTGGTCAACAGTGTATTGTTCACTTAATTTGTCAAGAAAGAAATGGTAACTTTGGTGGAAAAAAAGTAATATATTTTATATGATACTTCTGTTTTAGAAGGCTTTAACAAACATCATCTCCTTATAGTCTCAAGACTGTAAACTTTACCAGCCCCACAGTCACTGCATATTCAGCATCATCTTTGCATCACATATGGTTTGTAAAAGGGAATATGAGTGTGTGTGTGTGTGTGTGTGTGGGTGTGTGTGTGTGTGTGTGTGAGGGCAAAAAGTAGCCTGTTTTAAATAGAGATCCCACAATACTGCCGTAAAGAATACCCTTCATTACACCAGCTTTGCATTTTTTATACTGAACCGAAATCCCAGTGTGCGATTCTAGATAGCATGCTGGCTTTCCAGAATCAGAAGTGTAATGTGAAACACAATGGTGTTGGCGTCTAGTTTGATATATAACATATGCATTGGGGAGCGACATTGCTTTTTGGTAGACCTGAGTGAGAAGGAGGGCGGAGGGAAGATGGAGGTGGATGAGTTCAACAGAAGCAGTGGGAAGAAATCAAGGAGAGAAAAAAAGAAGAAAAGAGAAGAAATTTCAAGTTACAATAATAATAGTGAGAACGAAAGAGAAATCACTTTAGCTAGATTAAAATTGACTGGTAGCAAGACAGATTTGTCGCGAGTTGGGTTAAAGGCAAACTTGGCTAAACTCAACTTGGTTAATGTTAAAAGAAGTGGAAAACTGAAGAAGGCATTGGAAATATCTGAGTTTCATGGATACTCTGCGTCATGTTTCCCACTTCATAGTAGAGTCATATGACGACAATGATTAGGGTGAGTTACAGAGAAAGGTGTGGGGCAAGATCAGTTAAGTTGAATTTTGAATCAGAAATCCTGCCTGACAAAGCATTCTTAGATAATATCAGTTACTCAGTAAGGCCTTTTGTTCCCAAACCCAGTCAGTGCAGACGTTGTTGGAAATTTGGACACAGCTCGCTTGTGTGTAGACATAATTTGGGGATATGTGGTAAATGTGGAGATGAGAAGTACAGCGGCAGAAACTGTGAAAAAGAACCAAAATTGAATCAGTGTGGAGGGAGTTATGAGGCATGGAAAGCAAACTGTCCCAAAAGAAAGAAAGAAAGAAAGAAAGAAAGAAATGGAAGCCATGAGGCTCAGGTCCAAGACAAAGCAGCTAGGGAATGAAAAGATTCAAGAACTAAGGGAGAACACTCAGGTAGGAAGCATGATGAATATTGTTTTTGTAAGTACAAGATTAAGTTCTTAGAATTTCTGGCCATGGTGATTAACTATGCTGCTGCGGCAAAAAGGAAACCTGAGAGAATAGAAATTATGCAGCACGAAAGTTTTGGGATATCGTGGAAATTACCGGAGAAGAAGTTCAGGGGCTGTTGACAGAGGCTTCCAGGCCCCCCGTTATATTAGAGAATGGGATGAGAGTTGGAGAAGATACATATATTTTTTGTTTATTATATTTTATATATAATAATTTAGATTAGATAGGACAGTTGAGTTTTGTTTTCAATTCAGTAGTAATGCAACATTTAGGCTGCCAAATACCTCTAAAAATCAACAAAGAAGAAGACATTTCTCACTAAACATTACTGGTGAGTGAACTGAGTGTTGAAGTGCTTTTGCTAACTGTGCACATTTTTACCACTCTTCAAATACCAGCAAAGTTGCTGTACATTGTATACAACATATTGGTGTGTACAATGGCAGGTTCGTGCGAGCAACGTTTTTGTGCAATCAGAAATACGTCACACCCCTGTCCTGCCATACCAGCTCTCGCCTTATAGAGACGTCAACTCAGCTCTGTGACTACCTACGGTGCTAGCTTAATGGCAGAACGATAATGCCCCCCCCATTCCACGTTTGTACATTTTACACAGAACAGCGAAGCAGAATAATGGAGCAACATTCCTTTAACAAGCTGTATTAAAAGGGGCTAGTGATGCAGAGCAGTGTTCACAGTTCTTGGAGTAAAGTTTAGTCAATCTTCTGTTGTATCAGCAAACCAAACAGCTTGAGACCTGTGACTGTGGCATGATGCTGCAAGTTTTAAGACAGTAGAGCAATGGTGAGATTACTTTAGATGAGAGTGTGGAGGCTATGCTGTAATGGAAAGTACTGTAACAGCTAAATTGGTGCAGATTACATGCTCTGCTGTGCTGGCAAATCTTCATGGGTGCTGTAGTTTTTTGAAGGCTAACAGTTGAATCATTTTTTGAATTTGTGCTGGAGGTGTCTCATTTATCTTTGAAATATATTTGCTGTTTTTCAGACAGAAAGAAACCTGAAATTAATGCAATTAGATCTTGTTTTGAGTTATAGAAGAACAGCAGGTAGGTCACTAGTGGTCAGGACTGGTTTCTCTGGAAACTTGGTTTCTCTGAGTATTCCAGTTACTTTAGCGTATGATTACTCACTGAACAAGAGACTGTGAAAGCTTGTCCCTCCTACCCCTATCGCCAGAGAAGATCAATATTAGACTATTTTGGAATACCACAGTTGTTGCCATATTTTTAAACATTTGAACTCTTTACAATATTTGAATCTGGAAAATACAGAATGATTCAGGTATGGAAAAGGAAACTAAAGCACGACGTTAGGGAAGGTTAGGTTAGGGAAATATTGCTGTAATGTTAATTGCAGGTCTTTGACAGAACATGAACTCTGGTCTGCTGCATGATTCTCAGACGATGTCTGTCCACAACTCCCACCTCCACACCCTTACTTTCCATCATTGGCACCAAACCTTGGTGCTGAATGTAAACTGTGAGGTGTGGAATTGCAACCCTGTCTCCTAGACATTACGTTCATATAGGCCTACAACTAAATTGCAACATCAAGACCGTTTTTCTAAATACAAAATGCTGGCTGAATTACATTTTCTCTTAACATAATGAGAAAATTATGTTAATGTATTTGGAAAGTTATGCAAATGTTGATAGGGTTAGGGTTACAACGTACCTAATAGTTTTTTCCCACCAAAATATCTGATCTTACAGTGCAAGATCCGCAAAAAGGAACTACAACAATACTCAAGTTTTTTGTGGTTTTATTTAGCCACTGGCAGCACCTGGTTGAGGTTGGGGAAAGATCATGGTCTTGGTTTAATATAGAAAAAAGCCTGTAGTGACTTGAAACATAACATGTTTAAGGACATTTAAGCTACACCACAATCTTTCACTAACCTTAACCAAAGTGCTTTTGTTGCTTTAACTTAATTACATGCAGGACTCAGGATGGGAACCCGGGTCCCCATCATCGACCTCCTCCCTGCAACCTCAGAGTGACATATAAATGTAGCGCTTCATTCATTTCAAAAGACGTTGAACATAATGTGAACACAATGCAGGTAGTGATTAAGTTTGTCGATGCAAAATAATTGGAAAAACAGTTCTATATAATTATTTATATACTTTTATTTCTAGGAGACTGGGAATTGGAACTACAGATGTAACTTCTAGGGATACTGTTTCTTTCTGGGTTGCTATTTTTGCCAAATCAGATAACCTGTGCCAATTCATTCAGGATCAAAAACTGTAAACAACAGTGAATTTAAAAAATATGATATCTGAATATCTCCAAATACTCCACTGCTGTGGAACCTGTCAAATCTTATTTTAATCTTCTCTGTGCACACTGACCATCCTCTGCGTAATGGATATCTGTCATGTACATGTTGTATGTTGTTTCTATTCTTTCTCTGCATAACTTAAACTAACTCAAGACTCTGAGGGTAGTGTATTTCTCTTGATGGGGTTTTATGGAGGAAAAAAAAGAATAGAGCTCCCTGGTTTATTTGATTTTAGAGGTTGTGGTTGGGGAGGAAAAAAGCTAGATAAATGCATGTTTCATCAGGGCTAAATATTTCCACCCTGTGAAAAAATGCCGGAAAGCAAACACAAGCCAGATTGTGGACTAGTGGTAGGACGGCTGTGGGTATTTGTTTACATGTTGCTCTCTCTCCCTCTCTCTCTTTCTCTCTCTTTCTTTCTCTCTCTTTCTTTCTCTCTCTCTCTCTCTGTGTGTGTGTGTGTGTGTGTGTGTACGTGTGTGCGTGCGTACGTGCATGCGCGCCTTTGCAAATACCAAGCCTAACCACTCTCCATGGCATAGCAGGTGCTTCTAAAACAATGGTAGCTGTTTACCAAAGCTGCTCCCCCTGCTTTAACTGTGAAGTGTTTAACAAATACAAGAGAGGAGGATAAGATTGATTAGAAGTGAAGAACTGGGGTGGATTGTTTGGTGGATTGCTTGAGCCTGAAGTGAACACATTCATCCCTGACAGGTTTGCTAAAAGGCTTCCATCAAAGTGAAAGATTTCCTCATAATCTTCTCTGTCTCTTCACATGCCAAAAATCTGTAGCTCCGTCTGTTCTGTTTTTTTCCCCTAGTAACTGCAGATCCTCAAAGAAATCTCAGACTTTTAGTGTTTTCCTTTGTCCAAATCTCGTACTGTTCATCGCTTTCACTTTCAGTGTCATCTTTGCATCAGATATGTTTCGTAAAAGGAAATATATGAGTCTTTGTGTGTGTGGGTATGTATGTGTGTGTGTGTGTGTGTGTGAGGTCAGACAGACACAATGATGCAGCTCAGTGGTGTGTTCACAGTTCCCGGTGTTAGGTTTAGTCAATCGCCTGCTGTATCCACAAACCAAGCAGCTCCCTCGCATTTCTGGAATGACTCACATTTCTCCTCTCACTTACTGTCCTCTTTTTAATTATTGCTGATCTACTTACAGTTCCAAAAGCAAAGCCAAGATGTTACTCCCCCCGCTTTCCTTTCCTTTCCTTTCCTTTCCTCCCTCCCTGAGTCGTCCTTTCTGCCGTGTCACTGTCGGAAACTGAGGTGAGATCAAGAGAAAGCAAATCTCTCTGAGCTGCGGTGAAGGATACTCCCTTCTCAGTCATCTGGACTCCATTTTGTTTCTTTTAGATGTTATCTTTTTTTCATACTGCTTTGCAATCAAACAATAAAGTGGCAAGATTAAGGAAAAGAAAGCCTGTTATGTGAGTGGATTAAACTGTTTCAAATAAACAGGAGTTGTAAGATGAGAACTGTTAATTTTCTTAACGCTACATCACCGGTGCCAAGTCCTTATTTCATAAACAAGATTAAATACCACTTGATGTCATCACTGAAACATGTTTTTCCCATGCCCTCGGACAGCAGCGCTGGTACACAAAAACAGACTCATACCCAGAAACTGGAGAGATGAGATTTGTATCTTACTGTTTGTCTGAGAACAGAAGTAGTTAGTTAATTGACATAAATCAGATTTAAAAATTCAGTTTATGATTAGGTTAGTTACACATTTAATTTGTTTGTCATACACACTATAAAGTTGAAAAACTACAACTTGGAGAATGTACTTTTTTTCTTTTTTATGCCAAATACATTACCTCCTATATTTACAAGATATATCCAGTCTTTTTTTCTCCCTTTTTTTTCTTGAGTTGGCCATGATTTCTTATAATAACACTGTAGCCAGCAAATAATATCTGAGATCTGGGAACAACATCATGACTAAACATCATTAAAAAGAGGTCCAACACAGCAAAAAATTCTACTTTGGTTTATCTTCAAAATATGTTTTTACTTACTTAAGGGGTATAAACTTGTATAATTGTTTACTGTGGACATTTTTGTGATGTATCTATGCTCCCAGATCTCAGCAGCTACCGTGGTGAGTACAGTAGTATAATTACTAATAGAATGATTGCCAAAACTATGAAAATATGATAGTATTACTATAAAATATGACGAATAGCAAATTTGAGCTGATTATTCTTTACTTGGGAATTAAAAATGTCAATTCAAGCTAGAAGGATTATCATTATCATTTTGCCCTGTTTCCACGAAAGCAAGATTTCTAAGTAAGGTGATTTGGAGGTTAAAAAAAACACCTTTGCCTCTTCAGATGACACATTGTACCAATTAGTTGCCATTAAGATCAACTTTTAAGTCAAATTGGATGAGAAGGCCTAGAATTGCAGTTTCAATAGCAACAGAGAAAACTGACATCTACTGATGTAGACCATGTGGTACGGTTGAAAGTTCCACACTAAGCAAGTAAGTGGACCTTGCATTGAGATTGTTTTGTGAGATCACCCAAGCTGTAATAAATCAGAATTATCCAACTGTACATATTTGTATCTCATTTCTACTTTTCTTTTAGATTTTGCTACAATCTAAATTACAATTGAAGCCTATTAATTATATTAATTAATAATAAATACATTCCTGATACCATTACCCATTATCTTCCAAAGCTGTTAGATCTGAATATCTCAGCTAATGGAGGAATGTATGGTCTGCAGCAGAGGCTGATAAGCTGGAATCTCACCTGCAGATTTATTTTCTGGGTGCTGAAAGTGGGGTGTCTGTAAGTAACTCAATACTTTCACACATTATCCTTATCACCCCAGACTCAGTTAAATCACCACTGTAATGGCTGCCATGTTTTCCTAACTCGCCACCTTCATCAGTTATCCCTCTCTCTCGTCCTCCCTGTACATCGCCCCCCTCTCTCTGTGTCTCCCAGTCGTTGTTTTTTTCCTCCTCTTTTTCCTTGATTTCCTCCAGTCTGCCCAACAGAGACTGAGCCAGAGCACCTGCAAGTGCTCACTTTGAAAGATGTTGCAGGCCCAAGAATGCGCGCAGTAAACACATGAGAGCTGTATTTATAATAAATCAGCTTTATGGCCCTCTGATGGAGGTGATATCAGTGAAATTTATGCCGAAAGACCTCGTCGTCCTTAGTGAAACAGCTGCGAGATAGCACTACAACCCCCCCTCTACCCCCCCACCTCTTTCGCCCCACCACCCCCAACCCGCCCCGCCCCATCGAATAGCCTGGTCTGACTGGGTTTAGAGAGCCCAACACAGTCCTCTCTATGTGGCGGGGCATGCGGTCTCTGGAACGGTAACGTCCAGACTGAAATAGAGTGTGGGCAGGGTGGCGGTAGTGGGTAGCTGTGTGTGTGTGTGTGTGTGTGTGTGTGTGTGTGTGTGTGTGTGTGTGTGTGTGTGTGTGTGTGTGTGTGTGTTTGTGTATGTGTCCCTGTGGTTGTTTGTGTGTGTGTGCAGTCATACGTGTATTTAATGTAGCCAGGGTTGCACAAATAGCATGAGCCTAGATCGGAAGAGAGATTTTTAAGGTGGATCAGTGCTCTGTGCCTTCAGCTCCAAGGTATCTCTGTGTTTGTGGGTGAGCCCGACTATTACCTAGAAACCTGACATTCCTAACAATCTTGCACATTGTTCTCCTGCGAGCACTTCAAAGTTCAAAATTAGAAGTGGGTCACAGAGTGCACATCTTGAAAACCTAGTTTGAAACCAAAAAGACAAGCATTTAACAAAGAAACATACTGCATATGCTGTCACAAGCACAGATGCACACACACGTTTACACTGCTACTCCCTTGATCCTCCAGCCTTCTCCGACCAGCCCAGATGGTTCCTGTCACTGCTACAGAATGGACAGAAGACATATTTAAAAGCAATGATGTCACAGCCATGCCTGCGTTGTACGGTTTCACCTTACAGAACCCATTCTCATCATTCCATGATGAAAGGTGACCACCCGCCATTATTTGGTTTTCAACAGATGCAGGCAATAATAACAACGGCTGAGGCCTGATGGTTAGATGTGTTCTTAAAGCCTCTAAAATGCTGTGGAGTTACACATAATCAAGCCCCAAAATAAACCGCGTAAACAGTGAATTACTGTGCTTTCCTCTGATGTCATCTCCTGCTCGTTCTGCCAAGAAGGGTGCAGCAGCTTCTGTAAATGTTTGTTGTCCTTTTGTCAACAACCCCTCTTGAGGAGCCTTCATTCAAACATGTTGGCTAATTTAGTATCACGCCGAAATGACACAAAGGTGGATGAGCTAAATCTGACAGTGAGTCACCTCAGACAACGAGAGAGAAAGAAGAGAGGGAAAAAATTATAGAAAGAAATTGCTTATACAATGTGTTGTACTGTCCCATACTTCAGCAGCAACTGCTGAAGTGTCTTTGAGCAAAGCAGTAGAAGACTATGGTTGTAAACAAAGCGTCATGGTGCGAAGGCAACTGAATGAGTTACAATTACAAGAAAAGATATATACATATATATATATATATATATATATATATATATATATATATATATATATATATATATATATATATATATAGAGAGAGAGAGAGAGAGAGAGAGAGAGAGAGAGGGAGAGCTAAACCCTTATTCAGACTGAAAATATCACTGTTTTAAAAACACATACAAGCAGTTGTATACAGTAGATGTGGGTGTTCTACTAGAGGTAGCAGTGAGAATGAGGTATGGTTAATACATCCATGAGCTGGAAGGCTTATCAGATGCTAAATACACTGGACAATGACTCAAAATACTATGATAAATTGTAAAAAAAAAAATTAAAAAAAAATTAAAAAAAATAAATACATTTTAAAAAAGTGTACCCGCATAGTTTTCTTTTTCTTTTGAAATTTTTTTTTTTTTTACACTGAATATCTTTAAATTTGATTGTTTTGGCCAAAAAGTTAAATATGTAAAATAAAAAGGATATAGTATTCTCTAGCCTACAGACATACCTAGCAGTTTAGAAAAATCTTTTAGATTTAGATTAGATTTTCAGAATAACATAATGGAACAATTAAATGAATAAACAACAACAAACAAACAAACAAAAGTGTTTGTTTGTGTGGAATGTGTGGAATTCACCTACTACAGCCTTGCTACTACAAATGTGTGTTTGCGTGTATGTGAATGTCCAGTGAAGATGAGGGCGTGTATGTTGTAGCAAAAGTTGAGCCAGGTTCAACAAAAAAACTACAGCTCCCATGAAGTTTTAACAGCACAGCAGAGCATGTAATTTATGTGATCATAACTGTTTCAACATGCATAGCCTCTCACAATCTGTTGCCAGATGACCCTATATGACACGCAGTGACCTCAGCGAAATAAATGAGGATGCTGCCCCAAACTTTGGGACAACAGGGATCTGACTCAAATCTCTTAATTCATGTGAACGTGAATTGGTGCACACATGCTCTCTTGTCACATGAATAAATAACAGATAGATTCTTGGTAGAGAAAAGAGAAGCCATAGAAAACAGAGGTATGATTTTACCTATAGCAGCACAAGGAGGAATGGGGACCTATGCGAAACCACTAGGTTGCCCTCTTTTTTTCTCTCCTCCCTCCTCCTCCCTCTCCTTGGTGTTCTCACCTCCCCTCTCCTGCTGCGACCCAGGCTCCCTGTGGGTGGGAGTAAGGTAATGGAGGGGAAACCAGTTTTGGGAAACACAACAAATTTGGCAGTTAACCCAACACCAACCACTGGCTTGTTTGAGCTGTTGCCATGGTGACCGGATGGCCCTTGCCGCAGGGAGCGGGCTTCCCGTTTTTCGCACCTACATCTCCCAAGGAGAGGAAGCAGCTTGGGATGGAAGGTGTTGGTTACATGAACAAAGAGGATGGAGGGAGTGTGTATGTGCGCTGTTTTCTGTTCTATAGTTGGGTTCTGGTAAAAATCAAACTCTGAATAATATGTTTATACATATCTTTTTTAGATCCTGCTCCCGGATATCCCCACACATATAAATAAACAAAACCTTTCAAATTAACCCTCATATACAATTTGAGTGAGCCAAGCCAAAAACTCAACAATAAGTGGAATAACATGGACACATGCATCATTATCCTGGCTAATATCACTAAAACAGTGGTATTTCTTTTCTTTTACTTTCTTTCCAATAGCTTTTGTTCCATGACTTGGATAAGAGCTTATTTGGGGTTGTTGTGAATAGGATACAATGTTTGCATGTGTCAACACAGAAGTGGAATATTTGGTTTTCTGAATGATAAAGGGACACAGTCATTATAAATTAGATTTTCCCATGGTGAGCAAAGCTCTGAGTTTTTTTTACTTCGAGACGCTGGAAAAGAAAATCCAAACACTTACGGTCAGCAGTGTCATTTGGTGCTTTAACCCAGCAGGTCCCTCGAGGGTCTGGCCCTGTCTTTACTTAAGTGTGTGTGTGTGTGTGTGTGTGTGTGTGTGTGTGTGTGTGTATGTGTGTGTGTGTGTGTGTGGTGTGTGTGTGATCTCCAGCTGCAGCCCTCAAGTATGTTATTGCAGTATTTTTTTAAAGCACTACCAGTCTTAATGCTCCTGACTCATTTTGGAATCATCAACCCTTTATTTATTTATTTATTTATTTTATTGTCCGCGGAAAAATTTTGTCATATCAACTGGCCGCAGGGGCCAGTGGTGAAGCACAGAGAGGAGAAAATGTGTCTTCAGTTAGCTGGATCTGGTACCATGTCTCTGAAACTACAGCGGATATATATATATGACTATTTTTCTGCCATGTTTGTTTTCAGTGATTCAGAGCATCTTTTACAGCACAACTATACTCCCTCCCGAATTCCACTGCATGGGCATTACAGCTCTTCTCTGAAGCTGGCTTTCACCAAGAAGCTTGATTTGACGTAGAATTACAGGTAATATGACTAAGCATGCTTTTAAGAGCTTCCCAGCAGTCAACAATTTGAGCCTCATCCGGCCTTGTAACTATCTGATTTAGGATCTGCACTAGCCCACCAGAGGTGCAGACCATAACTTTTACTAGAGAGAACCCAAATGAGCCTGAGCACGGATTTAAAAAAAAGGACAGTTCTGGCAATTCTCAATTTTTTAAACAAATTCAATGAAAAGACCAAAATCAACAACAAATTGTTTCTACTAACTTGTTCATTTTATAGCTTTTGTCCAAAAACTATGAAAACCACTAAAATAAGACATACCTTTGTGCTAGGAGAGGTGTACTTCAGTACAACAACTATAGCACCTGGCTGTTTTGGGAGAGTATTTTGCCTTTTTTAAAAATATAGTATATTTACGAGCCAGTTTAAAGATTTACATATTTAATAGGAGTGAGTGGGCTTGGTTCTGAGAGCTACACACGCAGTAGGGAAGTCAGAAAATATTGAGAGATGGACTAACACATTGTTTGATCTTTTTATGGATTTTTTTACGAATAAGAAAAACACAAAACGACTCAAGCCTTATACTTTAATAGGATGACCTTTCATTCAGACAACACGGTCCTGAATACTCTGGTCCAAGTTGTGAGTACAGTATGCATGCACATCTGTGCGTGTGCACATACAGTATGTTGTGTTATCATGTCTGTGTGAGTGGGTAAACTGTATCCCACCCCTGAGCTTCAGCTCTCAAATCAAGGCCCCGAAAGTAAACAGTGCGCTGCCAGAGGACCTTGTTTATCAAATCTGCAATTGCACACATAGAGCAAAATGACCTACAATTACAAACCCAGCTAGAAATTAAGTTTTCAGTCAGCCATCCAGAAAAAGATCATAGGATATCCTGCTAAAGGGAATTCTTCAGTCGTTCTCCCCTCCTCCTTGTACCTTTTTCTTCAAAACCTTTGACACAGCTTTCTTCTGCTTCTTCAAGAGTTCCTCAGTTTTTGTAACAACCTTCGTATGTGTGTGTATCTACCATGTGTCCTGACACATGGAGGTTGAGTGTATACATATCACATCAGGGTCATACTGTAAAATGTCCTCCCAAAACAACCACAACAGGCTCATACTTCCAAAGACCAGAGCTTTGTTGGTACCAGCTTTGCCAGGATATTCCAACCACTCCTAAAACGTCAACCGTTCCAGCAAAAGCAATTACATGCTGCTGCCCCAAAAGCAAAGTGGAGAGGTTCTCTCTTTAAAGTGTGTAAAATTCCCTCCTAGTTTAATTATGTGGTCCTGGGTGGAACCTGGAGGCTACTCTCCACTCCTCTCTAACATAAGTGCATTTTCCATGGCATAAGCATACAACATATCGGTTCCCACAGAGAGATCGGAAGCACGGCAGATCCCAAAACCTGGGTTACAGCATTCCTGGATCTCTGAGCAGTGCAGTGACCTAATCGCCTGACCACCTACTGCTCCTTGCCAAATCCCAAGCAGCAGGCCAGACACCCCTGAGAGTAACATCCGACTACACCATGAAATATTACGTCAGGAGTGAGTCATCGGATACTGAGCCTTGGTTAGAACAGCTTTACATACTCACAAACACAGGAGCTTTACTCAGACTGGATTAAGCCAGTGAATAACCTGTATCACTGAAAGGAAACTTGTCATTTCTGGCAGCTGTATAATCAGTTAATACTGCTATAGAACATTTAATGAAGACTGCAAAAGACAAGCAAAAGGTTGGAGACTCTTTCTCTAATAACAAAACATTCTGTTATTGAAATATGTAAGTTTGTGGTTATTTAAAATCTATGAGCCATATTATAGAGTCAAAGGCTTTGGCCTAGATCATAACAAATAATCAGTGACTGAGTTTGAATGCAACAAAATATCATTGCACTGATTTAAAGCAGTTTAAAATCCTTTTTTACTCGCCTCATGGAGTGATAAACCTTCATACTGGATGTCATCAAGTCAATCACATGCATATTTTTTGGTAAATTGCAACGTGACAAAAGTCTCCCCTCTACTCTGCATCCAGCTGAGTTGTGAACTGTTGACACTACAAACAAATTCACTTTGACAAATATCCAAGACCCCCAGACCCCAAGTTTGATAAACAAATCGGACACTCCTAATTAATCAATTCATGTTGCTTTTATTAGTGTTTTGACATATCAGTCAAGCACATTATTAGTCAGTGAGTTGATTGCACAGCATCTGTAGAATACACATGGAGCAAGACCACGGCGTCCACTATAACTATATACAATTGATCATCAGATTCATGCTTTATTTGTGTTGTAACCATTTAATTTCACTGGTGTTGACAGTGTATTAATTGAGGTTAACTAAATACAACAGACAAAACCTTTCTATTAATTAATTACAGCTTGGGGTTAGCTGACTCTTTTCCATCATACTGATCCAGTCTGATAAAACTTTCCTAGCATTTTCCCCCAGATAAAACTTGCTCAGTTTTTGACTCCAGTCTCAGGTAATGACTTGGTAACAGTCAATAAAGGAGAAACCAAAAATCATCATTTTACCTTATTTTCTTTGTACCATCTATTCTACTTCCAATTTTCTGTTGCTATTGATATTGATCTTGACTGTTGCAATTGTCATAGTTTTGCAACCATAAATCAGGATGACCAAAGCAGGGTTGTGTGTAGGGTTAAGATACTGCTTTTAAAGAATTTGGCATGTACAGTTAGCCATTTTACAACCTACATTAGTAACCCAGCATGTTACTTCCAAGGCAAAGGAGCACATAAACTAACAAGATTACATTAGTTTGTGGGGGTATGTTAAAAAAAAACCTGTTTATGACTTTCATGTCTACCGTATTTAACCACAGTTGTGGATGATATCAAAGTTTATCAAGACGTTCATTTAACACACAGTGGTTAGTCCTTACCCCAAAAGCCTCCTCTAAGGAAAACATAAGCTTCCAAACACGGTAATGTTATAACAAAATAACAGTCAAGTTCTACAATACAAGATCAATGCTTCTTCTTTATATCCATGTCTTTTATTTAGATAATCAGCCAGTGAGGATGCTGCCTTTTTGTTGGAAACATTCAGCTTTAGCCCTTGCCTTTAGCATGATAAGTAGTATCTGTGGATAAATGCATTTACAGTATTGTTGTTTTAAAATATGTCTCCTGGAAACATTATAAATGCAGCTTTTTCAACCAATGAACTCAACAAACATTGGCTTAATTAGCTAGCTAAGAACATTGCATGAAATCTGCCAGTGTCAGTTTTCTAGCTAAAAATGAGAGGCCTTCCTTTGTCTACATCTGTCTGAAGACAAATATCAATTGTTTAAAAAAAATTAAATAATTTTAATTGTCAAATGTGCCACCATTATCATTCTAAATTGCATATATGCCATGTGAAAAAGTAAGAGAACAGGTGTAGTAGCAGTAACTAAGCGGGATGTGGCTTAGCTAGCAGTCAACTGATTTATATGATTGGCAAAACCCAGGAAAGTATGACTCAGGTTGGAAATTACCAGTGTTATCACTGACTCCAACATATTATTGCCAATTTAATGAGTCTAGGATTTTGTCTTTTTTTCTATTTCAACATACTCCTCTCCTCTCTTCGCCCATGGTTCGCCCACACAGAGATGTTAGCATATTCCAACTGCTTGGAATTCCTTCCTGCCGTCTTGGGAGCACACACTGCGTTTTAAAACTTGTTGGGCCCTTTCAAGTTTTATTTGAAAGTATGTAATTACATTCTTGAAGGAATAACAGGTCCCTGGAGTGATTTACATGCTGTATTAAATGTCATGGTTCGAAAATACACTGTTGACACTCAGCCATTTAAGAGCTTCTTGATAGCCTAAAATGCTAAGACAGCTTTGGCCAATAGAGACAGTGAAAATATAATATGAAGGGGTAGCAGGTTTGGAAATGAGGGTAGAGGTTCTGATCATACTGCACCTCTGTTAAATCTTGTGTTGATGTTTTATTTCACTGTGGTCTCTTGGGTTGGCTGTGCCTGGTCTGTTAAAGATGGTGTATGAGGTTAGACACTTTGCCACAGACAGAATTAAAAACAATAGATGACTGTCAATAATATTTGACACCTTTTCCTTCCTGTCCTTTCAGTCAGGGTCAGTTAAGGTGATGCATGATTACCTTTTTAGGGATTGTGACTTTATGAAAATTGGATTAGGATCATTTTGGAAAACGTCTACCTTTCCTTTATTGTGGCTAGTGAAAGTAAAATATGGAAACAGCTTGTTGCTGAATAGCAACTTTGTAAAGTAACTTCATAACCTGATTTTGAGACTATTACATAGTTTGATTGGTCTCAAAAGGAATTCCAGATATTCTATTTTGAGGCTCTGGTCACAGGACCTCTCAGAGCACTGTATCTGAGTCTACTGCATTGCATTTTATTTAATTATGTTCTATTCTGGTCGATTTCCATCCATTCAAGTCTAATCTATTTTTCTCTCGAGCACCAGAACATAACACTTGTGAGGTTCTCTATCACTAAGCAGCGCCACCACTGGAGAATTTATATGGCTGCCTCTTAGGTTGGCCTCTTAGGGACTGCAGTGTGGGTAAAGTCAATTCCCCTCTCAGATTAAAGGAGTATCTTCAAGTGCCAATCCAAATGGTGATAAAAAAGCTTTTTAATCCATTGAGAAAGTTTCCCGGTGTAACCTCCAGAGTCCCGGCATCAGGCGTTGCCCCACTCAGGCTGCATCTGGACAGTGTTGAAGCCAGAGTGTGTCTCCCTGCACCCTGAGAGAGGGAGAGAAAGGCCTAAAAAAGGCCCCCTCCGCCACTCACTTGACCAGCTCCTTTTGATAACATCTGGCAGGGGCAGGTTTGCACCAGCAACAAAAGGAGATGGAGGGACATTAAAGTCCTGTCACTCACTTGGCAGCCAGCAACCCCACATCATTTGCAGACTGAACCTCAATCGCATACGCTGGAGTGTCACTGATGATCTTTCTTTTAAAATGGGTCTAATGATATTCCCCAGCAAGTGTTATATAAGATGAAGGTTTGGCATGGCCACCTTTTATTCTGAACACATTTCCCATTATCTTATCGTTAAAATGTCTTATGCTGCTGATATACCCGCTTAGTCATTCAAAACATAACATTTCAGTACTGATGTATTTTTGACTATATAACAAGAGCAAATTTACAAGAAAACTTGAAAACTTCAACATTATTTGTAAAGGGAAATTTACAGTTTTTATCCAAATAGTGATATTTGTTGAGCAGAAGGGCCGGAAAAGATTTTGACCTATCTTTTGTTTTGGGGAGAAAGGGGAGTTGCAAGCAGTTGGAGGGGGCAAAATGTGAGTTTCAACACAACTCCCCCAGAAAGGCTCAGAACAATTCAACATCCATCCCTCTCCATTTTCTTTCTGTTTACTTCTAGGTTCATGAGTTTACATGCCAATTCCATTACAGGGATTAAAATAGTTTGTCCAATCCATCCTCAAACTCTGCTTCCCTTGTCTTTTCCCTCCCTTAACCCCTCACACCACTTACAGGCTTTCAGGTCCCAGAGCTGGGTTAGGGGATTACAGGACAAGCACGCTGCAGCTGAGCACCCAAAGAAACACAAGGCAGCTGTGTTGAAGAATGTTCCAATGAGAAGTCTGAGCATTAGTGAAAGCTAAGGTTTGATCAATGGCCGTGGCGCGTGTCTGCACTAGTGTTCACTTCACGGAGTGTCTGAAAGAGAAGAAAGAGAAAATGAGGGTGTGTTATGACATCAGGCTCGGGGTCTAAGCGGCCAGGGCACCTTTGAGCTGTGGCTGATTAAGGGCTGGTGTTAACAGGTGAGCGGCTCCGAGCAGGATTTAGTGACACAGGCACAGAGGTGAATTCACCCCATTCCAAATGGCCAAAGGCAAATGTCAAAGATAACTGTGCTCTGTGACTATAGTCAGCTACTCAATTGATGGCAGGGGAACTATTCAAAAGTTTACACTTTCCTAACAAATTATGCACATAAAAAAGGAAAAAGGGACTGCGTAGATGGTTAAAAGGCATGAGATACATGCCATTTTACAGTTTTTAATCTGATATTTTTGGAATCAATCTCCAGACGGTGGGATCAGACGTTCATATCTTAAGTGGTGAAATAAGTCAGTCAGTGGCTGCCTGTGGGTCTAAGCCACCCGCAGTTGGTAATCTCCCTCGGAACTGAAGGGGCTCATAAGGGCTAAGCCCGGTCAACACCTAGTAAGGGACATCCACAGCATATCTTCAAGTGCTCCCGGCAGCCAGGTTGGTAAAACATGACTGAGGCTTCTTATGCTGATGAAACAGGCCGCACTGCTAGATGTTCAATTGAATGTTGATTGTTAAATGATTGCAGCATTTCAGTGTATAACTTATTTAACAATTAGTGAAAGATACAGAATAAAGCCACTTTGGTACCTTACTTGACCCCCACAGTTTTAGTACTTTTACTTAAATATGTTATACCATAGGCTCTACAGAATATCAGTGTTATTAACACAGTTTTTCCCAAACTCAAGTTTTGTTTCAAGCACTGTACCCCAAGGGTACCCAGTATTACTCCCTTGTTTCCTATAGTCTTGTAATGCAATGAAGTACCAATAGGAATGGGTATATAAAAAGTATTATATTGGTATCTGATTAACATAATGAAATTTTTTTTTTTAAATTTATTGTAGGAGTCATTTCTTACTCCTGCCAAATACACATCCACCACAAAATGCTGCCATTGGTAGGGACAGACATATGAATGATATATTTTCACCCATATAACAAAAAAATCATAAAAACTTTGTTGCAAAATATACAATTTATATACAACTTATAACTTGATGAACTTACAATGTTTGTGTATTTTGTTTTACAAGATTATGGCACTTTTTTAACCATGTCCAACTGGATTATATGTAGTCTAAATGTTGGTTTCATATAAATTTGTATTTGTTTTCTTTTAGCACCTCATAACCCTTTGTATATAACACATTTTCATTTGTAAACAGAACTATAATCGTGTTTGTAATGCATATTAAAGAGGCTCTGTATCATGTAAAAAGCAAATTATACATCAGTTTATGTCCAGATCCGTGCATCTTACAACATACACATATTTTATCATTTCTGTCATAATGGCGGCCATTCTTGCCAAGCCAGATCACCTCCATCATGTTTGACAAACCCTCTTTTTTCCATCACGAGTACCTGTGTAGGTGTCTTATCTGTCCATAACAAATTGCGCTATGACTCTGTTATTTGTTTCGTTTTTTTTGCGTCACTGTTTTTGAGGCTTATCTGTAGTTTACATCATGTGGTCTAAGGTTATGCTGGTGTGGTCTTGTCTTGATGGTTGTTCCTTGTTGCATCTACAGTACATCATACTGACGTAATATCTCAACAGCTCATATATCTCAATAACATCACAGAAAGATCCCATATGTTATAACATTTACTCAATATAACTGTGACATTATAATGTTTCCCTGCACCAATATCCAGTTGTAAATGACATCAACATTTTTCATGTCACAAATGTGTAAACTAAAAATATCTTATTATAACATTTCAGTAATGCTAAACTGCAGTAATGTTCTATTCAAGGCACATGTTATTTGTAATATTAGCAGTGTCAGCATTGTTAAACTACCTACAATGACAAACACAACCCTACGAAATCACATTTTTTACAATAGTCCAATGCTAAACAATGCTGTAAACATGATATGATTCATATATCTGTATATAATTGCTAAAATGCCAGTAAACCAGGACATGTGTTGCTGTTGTGGAACCTTCATGGGTTTTCAATTTTAAAAAATAACACTAACTTGATACAGTGTTTTAATAAACTAGTGCAATATCAGGCAATTTAGTTTAGTTTGCTTTAGTTTATTTGCACAATAATGAAGATACAAATACATTCAAAGAAAAGACAGTATAATAATTCCTAACATTTTTATATGGTACTTGAAGAATTCCCATGCTATTTGTTAATATTTAGATTCATGTTTAGAGTAGGATTAGTTTCCCTACAAAAGTATAATAGGGAGAAGATTTCCACAAGTCATAGGCAACTCATTAATGTTTATTAAAAAAATAATAAATGACCAAGTATATAAACCTGGGGTACACAAAAAGCATTTTTACCTTTTTTAATATGCAACCATTGATGGATACTAATTGTTTTAATTTAAATAGTTAATAAGTCACTTGAGAGCAACATCCTGCATATTTATTTATTAATTAAGTCTGGAAATAAGAGTTTTATGATTGTCTGTATCAAATGCTTTGGTCAAATCTAAAAAAGACACCAAGCACATTTTGTATCATCTTAAACAGAAGAAATATTGTTAACAAGTAGCAACAGTGCTAGTTCAGCTGAGTATTTCTACCAACATTATTGGAATCACTTATTGGTCATTTTAAATTCATGTGGGATGATTAAAAAGATAAGAGATCAATAATGTAATCTATAATTTGCATAATGAAACTGATTCTTATTCTGTCATGTCCTTCGGCAGAATCTTTTTAATTCTCAATTACACCATGCTTACTTTAGCACTGGGTGGTTCAAAATTGCAAAGTGAAGGAAACTGACTTTAAATTAAATTAGAATTAAATTAAATCAGAACCTTTCATATTTGTGTAGTAATCAGTGGAAAGCATTTCTCACAAACAGAATTAAAGACCACTAAAAATGTCTGATAATCTTTTTCAACATCTTACCATTTTAAAACTTCATCCCATTGATTAAAAACTTGAAAGGCTCCATATTCTTTTTCAAAATTGTTGATATTTTTTTTCTCATGAGCGGTGTTTTTACATTTGAGATGCATATTTCCCTTGGTTTGAATTAATTGAAATACAGGGAAATGATCAGACTTATCAGACATCAATAATACTGATGTAATTTCAAAGTCCAGAAAATGGATTAAGATGTTATTAAGTGTAGCTGATGAACATGTTATTTTGGTTGGTTCATGAATCAAGGGATAAAAGTAGGTTGAATACAATACATTAAGAAAGTCAACCTTCAATTTTAAGAAAGTTAATGTTGACATTGCCAAATAACACACACATTTACATTCCTTACATATAATTTCCAGTGTATAATAAGGGGCATCAATAAAAGTGCTAATCAGATATAAGGGGCTGAGACTCTCTGGCATTATTGTTCATTTGTCATTGATTAAAACACTCTGAATGTGTATAAGGGCCAACTTTTTTTTTCTTCAGCAGGCCATAGGAGCTTAGGAGCCCTCACAAACTTGACTTGACGGCTTGCTCAGGGTAAACACAGCTCACAAACAAACAGAGGCTGATGTTGCTCATGATGACGTTTTTGGAAAATGATGGAAAAATCTTCCAAAGTATTTCAGATGTAGTTCAAAAACTAAGCTCAAGTGAAAAAGCAAATACAATAAAAAAATAAAAAAATAAATGTTTGGCTTTGGTAAATGATTAATTCAGTGGATCAACATTCTCTACAGCACATCCATGGCAACAGTCACTACAAATGGATAACCTCACAAAATGTCACACTCTGTAGAGGGACCAGACGAGGTTGTCCACTCCACCATCACTATTTGAACCCTTAGCCACAAAAATATGTCAAAATCAGTATCTGAACATTATAATCAGCATCACAACAAACAACATAATCCTCAACATGTGTCTCTATGCAGATGACATATAACAATTTCTACAAAATCCAAATTAATCAATGAATGAAGTTATCAAAATGATAAATAACCACTCTGACCTTTCTGACTATTTAATAAATTGGAACAAATTAACTGTTTTATAACTGTGCCAGAATTGTTGGAATGTTACTTTTCAGAGCCCCCCCCTTCTCCCTGATCACAGGCAATATCATATATCTAGGCATAAAAATATCCTCAAGACTGTCAGAATCATTCAATCTCAATTTCGTTCCTTTATTAAAAACAACAGATGATGACTTAAACCACTGGATGATGTCGCCATTATCTATCACAGGCTGAATCTCTACTGTAAAGATGATGATATTACCAAAAATCAATTACCTATTCACAATGACCCCAGACCCAAATGGTTCAACACAGTAGACACAATCATAATAAAAGAAATAGCAACCATGGATTTACCCCGCCTTCGCAACACAACAATAGCCACAACTCTGTCAGCCTGGTGGAAAGTCAATAAAATGACAAACTTCACAATGTCACCTATTTGACACAACCCATTTTCTTTATAGACACCAAATGGTAGGATATAATACTTTATAATCATACTTTACTTACTTTCCAACAGTTAATGCAAAAGTATGGCATTGGAGAGGTGAGATGCTTATAATACACTCAATTAAAATTCAATTCAAAATTATACAAACTTTTTTCCTCCATTGACTCCACTATGCATATTCCAATTAAAAAATGGAGAAAAGATGCTACCATCAGCACCAATAATGACTCCTGGACTGAAATATGCAAAACAAAACAACCCTCAACCTTCAAACCTTCCATCTTCACGTCCTTCACTTACACAAGACTAATTTCATACAAAGTCATTCACTGAAAACATATTAACATACAAGATGCAGATAATGGGACTTACCAGATCGGACATGAGCTAATTTACCTTTAACACAACTGACCAGTGCCTCCATGCAGTTTGGCTCTGCCCACCAGTACAACACTTCTGTAAAGAAATAACTAAAACAATATCACTGTTCTTTGGGTGCAGAATCCCCTTCTCTCTGTCACTAAACATACTAGGAGACTTGAACATACTTGACTCATCACAAAACAATCACAACACCTCTACTGGTAGCCCTAACCACTTTCAAGAAAACTATTTTACTAAATTTGAAAAACAGAAAACAACTCACCATCTCACAGTGGTTAACTCTTTTAACAAAACTGGTAACTCTGGAACAAAACTCAGCCCTCCAACAAAAACAATGTATATTCACATACGCATGCACACACATATACACTCTTTAAAGGCAGACATATAAGTCAAAACAAACTTACACAGACACAAGCACATTACATTGAAACTGCAAAAGAAGAACAGAATAAAGAATTCTTTGGCTTTTTTATTTTTTTTTTATTTTTGCCATTATTGATATTACTATTATTATTATTGTCACATAATGGTTTATTGGATTTTTTTCCTTCCCTCATTCGTTTCCATGTATTTATTTACTCATTCGCCGATTTTTTTTCCTACCATCCCTGTTTCTACTATTACTGCAACCACAAATGTCATTAATGATTTAAATACTTTTATTTCCAAATTCATTCCCCACAGCTGCTTCCATACAGCAATCATTCACCACACATCTTCTGCATACACATCTACAGTTAATCTCTCTTTTTCAGTATTCTACATGTTGTTAACCTGCATCCTCCACTGCTTTCCTATCCGTATGCCATTAAATAAAACAAACAAACAAACAAACAAAAAAAGATTAAACACAGACAGAGCACGTCATTAGCATGATTGCTCCCACCCATTACAACTTGAAAGTGAAAACATGAAATATGGATCCCACAAGAAAGGCTGCAAGTTAAATTGTGCATGACAGGGTCTCCATCAAAGAGTCAAAACACAAATGGTTTTAGTAATGGTGTTGAAATGAGACAATCACAGCTTGAGATCCAGCATCAAGAGTCATGCAGAAGGTATGCGCTAGTAGGTGAGAGGGCCTGAGTCACAAAGCACATCTTAAAAGCCACACAAACACACACACACGTGCATGCACAGATGCACACATACCATGACATTTATCTGCAACTTTTGCATATCTCTTGCAAATGGATTCATCCTTCAGGTCCGGCAGTCAAGAGCTAAATAGTGCTAAAGGCTTTCCAACCAAAGTTTAAATCTAGCCTACCAATAATGATTGACAAAACAGTTTGATTTAAATGGGCCCACTGTGCAAACAACATGGAGTAAGATTACAAAAGTAAAGGTAACAAAAAATGTCCCAAATGTTTCCAAGTTAGATCACTGTTCTGTCCCAGTCAGCATGGCCTCACAGTTCTGAAACAACCGCAGGAAGAGAACCAGAGCGATCAGGAGCAGATTTAAAGCATTCAAGAATCACTGAGGCTAATATATCTCTATGTTGCAGACATAACAGTGTCTCAGACTGATAAACCTTCTGGTTCAGGAAGTTTAGGATAATTTTGGTAGAAAATGTTTGGCATAAATTCACTTCACTTTGGAAATTAAGCTTTTTTCAACCAAATCTGGCTGACTACCACATTTTGCAGACATTTCAATCATTATCTCAGAGTAAATCCTACCGTTATGACGATAACACATTACTCGGTATGCAGTTTATCAGATAACTAATCCACTTTAGTAGTACGGAAATCCCCAAGAACATGGAAGCTTGACAAAGTCTCATATTGTATCTAAAGACAATAAAATGCTGCCCAAAGCAAATCAGTAAGCATTTTATCAGGTAGGGATTAACTATTGTAAAGTGCAGTGAGTAAACATGGCTGTGACAATAACAAAGAGATTCTTAAAACCTTGCACCTAAATCATTTCTGTGCAGAGAAAGTCATTATTGAACATGTGGATACACTGACTGTAAACTGTTTGAGACACAGTAAGAGGATGTCACACTTATGCAGAAAAAAGGTAAAAAGGTATTTTGAGTATGATAAGTAAAAGAGCAAGTTTCTTCCAAAGACAATAAATTGTGTGACATTAGTTTGTTGTGTTGGCAGCACAAAACAGAGCTGCAATGGCTATTTTAAAATATCTAAATGTTGTAATGCTTCAGGCTGTTGATCATTAGATATAAATAGGAGCAGAAAGTAATGGTTCCATTTTTCAGACATGTTTAGGGAATTCACATTTCTCTTTCTTTCTGGGCAGCAATACGGTCAAACAATAATTGCATCAAACAGGAAATTACCTGAGAAAAGTTTTTGAAAAGTGTGGAGAATATTACAAATGCAGCAATATTATAAAAAATGATGGTTATTGTGAGTATGTGTGGTTGTGATTTTCTGTATATTCAATTTATGATATATATGATATATGACCTATCTTATTGAGTTTATCGTTTTTAGATGTTTTCATGAACAGATTAGCATGTGTGTGAGTAGCTCAGTTAAGTGTCAAACAAATATTTTAAAAATGATAAAATAATTGTTTTTAACAGCTCCATATGTACAATGTGAGTCATTCCAAAGATATTTTAAGACACTGGTTCCCTGTGGGGTTGGGGGGGGGGTTCCATTGTAACCTGTGTAGCTGCAAAACTCTTCTCAAATGGGATTCAAGAAGAAAATCTTTTATCAAAAGGTTTCAACTAATGGGCGACCAATATTTGGGACATTACCCCCCTAAATTTCCTCACACTAATATAATCCAGATGACTAGTTGAACTCGATAAACACAGAAGCCTATTGAGTGTAAAGGATGGAAAACACTTTTGATCCTCCCTGTTTTTATATTAGTGACAGTAAGCGACGAACTATCAGAGGTTCCATTAACACTCATACTGACCTTTATAGGGACCACATCTCTAAATAAACGGCTCCAAATCTGCTTCAGGGTAAAATAAAAGAATATGGATTTTTTTATTTTGCGAAAAATATTTAATTGTATACTTTATTTTTGCACTAATATTCAGCAGAGGCTGTGGCATATAAATTGTCAGCGATTGTGATCAATTAGAACTAGGTCAACAAATGCCGTACTTATAGAGCAAATCCACACGTGTTATTTTTTTTCTTTTGATATCTCACATTTTTATTCGTTTCTCGTTTAAACCTAAATCAACCCTTACATTTCTATTCCTTGAATGCCTCTTAAATTATATGCAGACCAGTTGTTTACGTCTGCATGAGTCTTTTTTTTTTAATTTAGAGTACCACGACGTGACCTAGCAGTGAGTAGTTTACTGTCAGGATCTCGGCATTTAAATGCAGATTCAAACGACTGAGTATTTTGTTGTTATTCAGAGTCAAATTATAAAGTTTCACGCAATTAAAAGGAAAATACTGCGTGGAATGAGCTCTCTTTATTTAAAGTGGAGGAGGAGAGAAGGGGGGTTATCCAAGGTGTTTGAGACAGATGAGGGAGGTGGGGGTCGGGGAGGGAGGAGGAGGCAGGGAGGGTAAATTGGGCGGACACATAAAAACTGCAAGGGGCCATAGATGCTGGATCATTTGGAAAGTCTGCACGTCCTGCGCACCGCCCGCTTTCACGAACTGTATTAGAGACGGATAGGAAACTCTGCTGCAGACTCCGAGCGCCGGCCTTCACTCCAACCCTGTCTCCTCTTGGCCGTTTAGAGGTGTCGATAAGGGATTAATGAGCTAAAAAGGCACACAGCTTCTCCTTTAAGGCTCATTTCGGCGTTTTTCGGTTTTACGCCTGGACTGCCTCACACCTTCCCTTTCATATTCACTTAATTCGTGGATACCTGTACCTCTACTGATGGTAAGCGCTCCTTTATTGGCACTGACACATTTGCACGTAACAGATTCAGTTGTGCAGCTTTTAGAAACCGAACCTTTTGAATCATATAGGAGGGAATGACGTTGATACTTGTGACTTTTAGTTTTGGGGATTTGGTGTTTGTGCGTGTTCGACTGACTTCACTGAGAGTTTAGACATCGTTACTGGTTGAACTGTGGACGCATACATTCACATAAAACGGAACAGACTGCCTCATTGCCGCAGTAACTGAGATAAATAGAAATAAAAGTGTACTTTTTGTGCTCATAGCGCAAAGATCCTGGTGGAACACGAAGGGTGGTAAAGTCTTTAATACCCAAGAGTTGAACAGTTACAAACCAACATAGTGAGGTCATTTCACAACAGAGCGTCCAATTGCTCTGCGCTTCTTAAAGTTAAAATATTTACATTATTCACAATAATGTGAATATTTCCAAAATTTAGCACCGATTTCGCCCGATTGGACACCTGTATCTGCTTCACCGTATGCGTAAAGTGAAAGATGGAGATGACACATCACTGAATTTATGCCAGAGTTGGAAAAAATATTTTTTAAGATTACATTTAAACCACATTATTAATTTCTGTTTCACATATTAGTTTGTAGTCACTCGTGCGTAATTGCGCATTTTAAATACCACAATTATATTAAGTTATGACAAAGTCTGATAAAACATTCAAAGTTAAACACATTAACGTGTCATAAAGTTACAGTAGGTGTAAGTTCGGGTAGGAATTACACATCAGTATTGTAAATTCAAGGATTCAGTAGCCTGTTTACTCAATTAAATAATTTATTGTAATGTAAATTTGTATCAATTAATACCGAAAAGCTGCAGCAGAGAAACCATTTTGCGGCCTGCGGGCGCATGGCGTCCTTGGCACACACCTTTACTTTTCAACTCAAATTTCGCTGCAATCGTGCAGGAAAACCGACTCGTCAAGTCTCGAGAGCGAAAGCATTTATTCAGGCTATTTATACATTTCTATATCACGTGCGTAAGAGAGCCCATTTCTCTTGCTTGTTTCAGGAAAAGTGTTGGCACATGTGTTGACTTGTTCCTGCTCCTGTGTTTTACATTTGTGTTATTACAAACTGTTACGCAAATCAGCTGAGAGCATCTGACATCACCACAGCGATTATTTGTCGTCACGTTTTAATTTCGAAATTAGTCATCTCATAAAAAAAGTTCTGCAGCTCATCATTTATCTGACTTCTAACTTTTCAGAAAATACAGCTAAAACCATTAACCTCGTTTTAGTGATCTCACTGACTGTGAATGTTCTTACTGTTGAACTGCTCACTGGGAGCAAATAAATTCCAAAACCTACACTGTTCAGCAACAGGAGACATTACAGGTCCCTATTTTATTTCTTTCAACACAGATGAGGATCCTGCATTTTGTTGGGCACACTGACTCAGTGTAGCCCCAGTTATTATTTAAACTACTTTCAGCTTTAGTTTAAATCCAGTTATTATCAGGAAGGTAAACAAACCATTAAAATTCCTTTGTTAAAATAGGATATTGTTTGAATGTAGCATTTTTTCCCTTGTAGTGTGGAGTAGCTCTTAGAATCGAAAATTCACATCATGATAAACTGTATATAATCTAAGGTTGTGTTGACACTGAGCAGAAACAGATACCTAAACAAAATATAGTAGTTGACTACAAAACACAATCCCCATGACTTTAAATATGTTTGTAAACTGATTGCTGTCATCTAAAATGATAAAATCAGGCCAGAGATTTGGCTGTTCCCGTGGTAACCTGCTGCCCTTCTCCCTCACTCCCTCCCTCCCTCCCTCCCTCCCGTCTTCCCTCCCACCATCACTGTCAAATTCCTCAGGAAACACATCTGAAGAGCCATGTGCATAGTCTGATCACATTATCTCTGGTCAGAGAAGGAGAGAGCGAGAGTGGCCAAGGGGGATTGAGCAAAGCCAAGGGCAGTTGACTGCTCTGGCCTAATTGCACCCTGGTCTGCATTTGCTGTTGCAAAATACTGTATGTTTTTGTCTTCTGCTCAGTTCAAATATCTTCTGAATTTGAAGCTTCTTAGAATGCTTTACAATCTGGAAAGCTCCACTGTTGAATCTAGAGGAGTACATATGATTACAAGTTGCTCTTAAATGTGGTGCAAAATCTTTAAAAAAAATGAACCAAGTTTTGTCTAAAAACTAGCACGTTATACTTTTTTTGTCCCCACTGGTGAAAACAGGCAAGCAAACATAAGCACAAATGACTTTTTCCAGAGTTGAAAGTTACTCCCTGTCTGTCTTACATCTTCTTTCATCATCGTCGCACCACTTTGAGTGTCTGTCTGTTTTAGCCTGCAGCTTTGTCAGTGGCTGGTTACAGTTACAAGATGTTCTGTATGGTCAGTGTTTTTGAGTGCTATGAATCCCTGTAATCATGGGAGAGGCCCTCTCTGTACAATGAACGTTTGTTGTCAGAGATGTGCACACACACACTCGCTCACTCACGCTCACACACACACACGTTATCCCCCCCACCCCATGGGTAATAGAGCTGATCATGTTCTGAACCCTCCTCTCTCTTTGCCACAGTTCTCACGAACATACAAGCACTGGCACACACTCGTGCACATGTACAGACACACATGCATGCACGCCATTTAGCTCATGCACACACACGCACACGCACACACACACACATTGCACATCACCCTTTCTTCACACACACTGGATCTAGTGTCATGACCGAGAAAGGGGGGGTCAATCAGAGGTCAAAGTCTAATGCTGTTAGGAAAAAGATCCTTGATTGCATGTACAGTGAGCCATGCAGGGGCCAAGATAATCACACAGATATGAACCCAGACATGCTTACACACACACAAAACACACAAGCTGTATGTAACACATACACACACAGTGTTCCTGTTAATGTGCATCCTCACTGTGTAGTAATGCTTGGGTGCTCTCCAGTGGAACAGGGTCCAAATGATGACCAAAGACCTACGTTGCTCTGGAGCACTGAGTTGAAATTACTGCTCCATGATACTGTTGTTGTGGTCACTCTGTCACAAATTCAGTAACTTTATTAGTATGATTCAGCAGCATTTAGCACATTAACTGACGTGTGAAAAATTATATCATCAGAGCCACGTTGCTGCACTTGTTAAACTTGACTGAGGAGAATTAGACTGAAGGTTGTCAGGATTTTTCTTTTTTTAAGGGGTAGTTTCAAGATTTCTGTTGGGGTGACTGTCTCTAAAATGTCCATATTTTAATAAAAGTAGTCTTCTGTAGCATATACCAAAAAAATATCTTTGAATTTGTGAACCAAACACACCACTACTGAATGTACAACTCCTCTACTGATGACAGTGGTGTCAAAGTGCAGAAGGCCTGTCATCAGTGTCACTGCAACCGGTGTGATCCCAGAAGTGGGGAAGCGTTACTAAGAGATGAAGCCCTTTTGAGATGGATGTAATTAGTTCTTTGGCTGAGATGGGTGATCAGTCATTTGGGGAGGGGGGAGGGGGGGGGGTGGATAAAGGTTGAGTGAGTTCACTTGTAGCCGGTTTCTGTAAGCAAAGAGCCCTCTTGTTTTGGATATAGATTTTACCACTCTTGATCAAAGTGGTGTTATCAGCTCTTTGGTCTATGTGTGAACATGAGAGGACAGTTTTATTTTTTTTAAGCTGAGGTTGGCATGTGTCAAATGTTTTTTGCCCTTGGACAACAAGTTGCCATTGTTGCAAAGCATGAAAGCTGATTTTCTGAATGGGTATCTGGCAGATTTCTGCAATAGATGTTATAATTTAATAAAGTGTGTTTTCTGTGTAAAGGATCTGCTGTCTGTGTTGTGGCACATACCTCCTTACATTCCAGTTACAGTAAATAGCTAGCTTAGCCCATGAGCCAAAATGATAAGCCTTAAAGAGACACTGGGTCTCTCTCTTACCCACAAACACACATGCTGACACAGATATACACACATTTCCTCTACTGCTCTTTAAGTAAATACCATGTAACAACCTCAAGTGTTTGCAACTGCATTCAGTTTATACTTTCCCTGTGTTTTTTATCTGTATCTTTCAGGAACAGGGTCACTCCAACGTTCTCCTGCAGCCACCCAACACCACCTAACATTTCCTGGAAGAACGTGTCCATTGCCTGCTCCCAACAAACATGGACTGTTTTCCCATGCTTTATTTTCTGTCGGTAAGTAAGTGGACCATGCCATTTCAATTTGTGGCATGTGACACATTGCCGCACACATTCTCTTTCCTCTCTGTCTACTGAATGACTGATTTACTGGCATTTATCCAGACTTGAACTGAAAGTCACCATGGGGAGTTGGGTAAGGCATTTGTATATGGGAGACATTTTTCAGTCGCAAAAATCTTGTTAAATGTGTGGCGTATACATTCATACATGAGCTTGCCTCATGGCTTGTTGGAGCAGACTGTGAGGGACCGCGGCTCCTTATCGAGTTAAGAATTTGCTGTGACCCCGGGGCTGCCTCTTTTATTTGTCTAATCATAGTGGAGGAGGGAGGAGATGAGGGGGGAGGGAAGGAGTGAAGCCTGGCCATCAGATTCCATTCAAAAAGTTGGGTTCTTGAACCAGCTGTTTACCTTTGGAGGATGTCGCCAAAGATAAACTGCAAGTGGTCTATCTGATCGGGGCCTGCTTTGCTGTAAACAAGGCAGACTGAACTATTAAAAACAATTAGAGTCTGCCCACAGCGGAAACAGTTACAGGTTTTTAAGAGGGTGTTTTTGAACAGGTGAAGACAGAAAATAAGTAGACAAATCTTTTATGTCTGCAAAAATGGAGACCTTTCTCATTCTTCCCTGTGTTTCATTTTCTAAATTTTCCTCTCTGCTCTGTTCAGTCCTGTCCTAATTTTTTTATCTCTCTGTGCAATCTGCTGCTCTCCTCAGAGACATCATGATTCCTGGTAATCGAATGCTGATGGTCATTTTAATATGCCAAGTCCTGCTGGGAGAGAGCAACCATGCTAGTCTGATACCTGAAGAAGGGAAAAAGAAAGTACCAGGCCTGCAGGGTCGTTCGGCCGCTCAGAGCCATGAACTGCTGCGGGACTTCGAGGCCACGCTGCTGCACATGTTTGGCCTCAAGAGGCGGCCGCGGCCCAGCCGCTCGGCCACTGTGCCTCGCTACCTGCTGGACCTCTATCGGCTACAGTCGGGGGAGGCTGAGGAGGCTGGAGTGCATGACATCTCTTTTGAGTACCCGGAGAGGTCAGCCAGCCGAGCCAACACTGTGAGGGGTTTCCATCATGAAGGTAAGGAAAAATGGAGGATGTTAGCATCATATGTAGTAGGGAGGAAATAAATAGGAGAGAGAGCGATGATTAATGTATTATGTCAGTGCAGAAACATTACAGCAATAATTTTTGTAGCACTGCATTTCATTAGCATGGGCGAGGACTGCTATTCAGGGTAAAAAAAAATCCTTCATCCCTTGAAAAAATGATTGTAAGGCAGCTCCACCCATCTTACCATAACCAAAGAATCTAAGGATGTGGTCACCAAACACTGTCTAAAGAGGGGCAAAAAATTCTGCTAGACAAGCTCTCAAGAGCCTCATTTGACAAAACTCTGCGTGTTTAGTTAGCAGCTAAAGGGAAAGCATACCTTCATATTACTGACTTACACTTCTCACCCCACCCAACAGAACATGGCTTAAAAAAGCCCAGTCTTGGCCTGGAATTGGAGTGTGCTCCTCTCTCATGTCTCCGGTTTATATGGAGGGCTCTTTTAGAAGGACCTTCCTCAACGTGCAATTATCTTTAATGCTACTCTGCAGCCTTCTAAATAAAGCCCCTACTGCCAACAATGTGGGTGCTGAGAGCAGACACTGCAGCTCTCTGGATAGATGGAAAAACAGTCTCAGAGGCTGGTGTGATAGAAGGACTGGTACGTAGAGCAGTTTCTGCTTATTGTGACTTGGATCTGCTTAGTTTTAGCGGCAATGGCAGAGGTTTCAATTAAGCTCGGAGAAACTCCAGGTTGACTGATCTGCTAAATGTAAATAAAGGCTGGAAATCTAGTCTGAAATATGTTGTGGAAATGCTTAAAAAACATTTTCAGACAGAGATGATGTACCAGATTTAGCAAGTGAGGAAGAGAGCGTGTAGCGTGGTGAACGTAGAAACCGGGGAGCTTTAGGGCTACAGAACATGTCTGCCCTTAGGAGTGAGGAAGAAGGGATGAGTCAGCCTTATTGCAGCTTGTCAATCACACTGCTTGCAGTAGCACACACCAACACACACTAACACGGCAGCGTACCACAGCTAGTCAGGAAGAAAGAGCACCGCTGCTGGAGCAGGAACTTCTGCTTGTGATGCAACGTGTGTGTGTAAATGCATGTGTGTCTCTATGAGTTCCTACTGCTCTCTACAAGCATTTACCCTTCTTCTTTTTTTGCTAAACTATGTTAATAATACGCTTCGAGGCCTTTTGAGTGGGAGTGCTCCCTTTCATGGAAGCACCATTGTATGATAGTGTGATTCATTTGACTGATCTGTCCAAAACACAGTGAGGTACTGCATCAGATGAACAGTTGGGTGAGAAGAAAAGTTTTACTGACAGGATAAATCATGTAACTGTCTATCTTAATGGATTTATTGGTTTTGTGTAACAAGTGATACCTCCTTGTTTTTCATTCATTTTAAATTACTTTGTGCATTAAACTACAAAGCAGACAGGTTACACGAGAGGTTGTGTGTGTGCACATTTCCGATTTTGAATAAGCTTTGGTTGAGGATTTGAATGCACCGCATTCCCTCGCTAGACCTTCTTTCCCATGGGATTCAGATGAATGAGATTCTACCGTATTGTCTGACTGCTTAATGATTATTCATGATGAAAATGATAAATGTCTTAAGTGAACAAACTGCAGAGCTAATCAAAAACACAGCAGGTTTTAATAATGAGAACCACCTGGGTAAGATTAGGGCCTGGGTGTGAAATAACAGGGGTGGATTGAGCAGGAAAATAGTAGACACAACATTCCTTTCCCCAACAATGGTGATCTTGCCAGAAATCTGCAGACTGAGCGTGGAACAGGGAGCCTCCACTGTGTTTATACTGTAGCTGTGGTACGTTAATCACCACCCTCCTTGTAATGCGTGTTTCAGCAAAGTGCTTAGAGAAAGGCATTGAGAGAAGTACAGGATAATCCTTATAGATAGATAAGGAAGTGTGGGTGATGTATATTTACATTCTTGGATACCTTAAAGTTCTTGAAAAGTGAGCACATACATTCCTTTGTGTCAATTAAGCCATGTGGAGTGTGAGGTGTGTGGTTATATCAGCTCAAAGCAGTGTTTCATAGTTATATCTGCTGGTATCGTCAGAATCTTTGGGGGCTAAAGAACATATATTGTGTCTTCATGGAAAAATCTGTATCTGCATTTTTTAAACTCAGAAGTTGTTTATCTGAAGCAAATTTGTCAGTTTACATTTTACACATTGCATTAGTTTATCTTGCACATTATTAGCAATATGTAACTATAAAGTGTCCTCTTGCTCATTTTCAGAGCACATGGAAAGGGTGCATGAGCTGGATGATGGAGAAACCAAGCCCCTTCGCTTCCTGTTCAACCTCAGCAGCATTCCAGAGGACGAGCTGCTCTCTTCTGCCGAACTGAGGCTCTACCGTCATCAGATAGATGAGGCCATCACTGATGCCCTCTCAGATGACCATGGGCTTCACCGGATAAACGTGTACGAGGTGTTAAAGCCCCCGCGGCCTGGGCAGCTAATCACACAACTCCTGGACACACGACTTGTGCACCACAACATGTCACGCTGGGAGAGCTTTGATGTCAGCCCTGCCGTGCTGCGCTGGACTCGTGAACGCCTCCCCAATTACGGGCTGGCTGTGGAGGTTATACACCTCAACCAGACGCCGCGCCACCAGGGCCGACATGTCCGCATCAGCCGTTCACTACACCAGGAGCCTGGCGAAGACTGGGAGCAGCTACGTCCCCTCCTGGTTACCTTTGGCCATGATGGGAAGGGTCATCCGCTGACCCGCCGGACCAAGCGCAGCCCCAAGCAACGGGGCCGCAAGCGTAACCGCAACTGTCGGCGCCACGCACTGTACGTAGACTTCAGCGATGTAGGCTGGAATGACTGGATAGTGGCGCCCCCTGGTTACCAGGCCTATTACTGCCATGGGGAATGCCCCTTTCCTCTGGCCGATCATCTGAACTCAACCAACCATGCCATTGTTCAGACACTGGTGAACTCTGTGAACAACAACATTCCCAAGGCCTGCTGTGTGCCAACAGAGCTCAGCGCCATCTCCATGCTCTACCTAGATGAACATGACAAGGTGGTCCTAAAAAACTACCAAGAAATGGTAGTGGAGGGCTGCGGCTGCCGCTAACACACACACACACACTAACTAGAACTTGGACTTGGACTGGCGACATGAAAAAATAAACATGGACGCTAAAACAAATCAGAAGGTCTACTCCCAAAAATGTTCACTTGGACCCTTATTTATAACGTTTATGTTGAGGTGTATGTTTGTCTCACTTTTTTTGTTTCTTTGACAATATCATATATTTTGACAAAATATATATATTTATATCTACATATTAAAAATAAATTGAGTCCTTATTTTAAACATAAAAAAGCTGTACAACTTTTCATAATGTACATTAGATTGTATAAGTTTTTTTATTGAGAAAATAGTAAAAAACAATCTAAAAAGTAAAAAGTTTATTTACTGGTAATATTTATTGCTTTCATATTATATACATTTTGGAGAAAAATAAAAACATGAATTGCTTCCAATAATACATTCAAGCAGATCACAAGATGCACCCTTTGTGTATTTGCATAAATTTGAGCACTGCGTGAATTTGTCACAACACTGATTTTTTTTAATGAATCAGTTGAAATAATCAAAAATGTACATTGACTTTAATTAACCTCTTCACATTGGTATTAAACAGATTATTTGAGTAAGCCCCTTAAAAGAAAATCAGTCCTACCTTTTTGTAAATTATCTGTAAAAACTATAAAGGGGTTGTAGAAATAAAAGTTGACAGTAAATCTCTATTACTGTTTTAACATGAATTTGGATTTAAATTCTAAGGCTGATACTTATCCTGGTGGCCTTTCAAGCATGTTTAAATCACTTTTTAGCTTAAAGGAAAAAAAGCAGAGAAATCTTTCTGACGCCCTGTCTTTCCCAAATAAAAGAATGTTTGCTTTATTATTTGACATCTCACCAACTTTGAATGATTCACACTTCACCAAAGAAAGACAAATAGTGGAAATGATCGCCCTGTGGTAATGGAATTTCTCAATTTTCATCCTCTTTTCAAGGACAGTTGTTGCTACATAAATGGTATGCCATTTCAAAGATACAGGGCCTTTGGTGAGGGTCTTATTGTTCTCAGATTTCACTTTTATGTCAATTAGGCTAACATGTGGTGGTTGGACACTCGCTAATCCAATTGCAGCTGGGGCGGGTTGTTGAGTCTGACAGTGTGAGAGTGATTCTATTGTTCTTGACGTCCCCACATTGGGGGCATGATTGTGGCCGATGCGTCCTGCCCTGATACAAGGCGGCTGAGTCCTCAGAAGAATCAAAGGTTAGACGCTCTGTCTCCTGCCTTTGTCTTCAGCGGCTCATGCCGACAGAGCAAAGACGCCTGTCTCCAACCTGTGCCCCATCACACAATAGGCTTCTACATCACTTATTTACAAGCTGACGGCTGGCCCAAATTATATGATAATGTTTAGAGAGAGCGACTCCTTTGAACTGTGGGGGGACGTTGGCTGTGCATTGTTTCGCAGCGAGTGCCCTGTACATCAGCATGTCTAAGGGGCAAACCACTGGGGTTTATTAAGATATAAAATTAACAGTATCAGCCCTTATGGTTTTTTAAAATACTTGTTATTCAGAAATCCTATTTTAAAACTTCACAGTTAGCCAATATCAGGACAAAGAAATTTTTTTGTTCAGTCAGCCTAACTAGAAAGATACTTAACTTGTAGGTCTTGTCAGATAAATTAGGTGATTTATTATAATGACAAGTCAGGTTTGTTAGTTTTTCCTACCGGAGCATGTGCAGGCCCTCAGGCCCTCTAATGGCCTCCAGGCTTCTCTTTGATGCCTGCATATCAGTGTCAAAAAAAGAGGCAGAAACTGGTAAAAGAGGAGAAGACAGAGAAGAATTTCATTTTGAAGTGGCTGAAGGCAGAAGACAAGGAGCCGAAGGTGGGAGGTACGTGTATGTGCGTGTTCAGGAAAACAAGGGGGGTGTCTTTCCAGCAGCTTGACAGTGCAATTACAACATTTCAACTGATCTCCCCCTGAAGTTGAGATAACATCAGCCAGTTATGGTAATTGTCTGACTGTTCATTATCCCACTACCCTACACAAAGAGGGGATGCATGTTTATTAAAAAGCCTGAAGAGGGACGTTTATATAAGCTTAGCACACCCAGTGAGCCTGCCATTTAGTTTACCACCAGCCTTCCATGAGTCGAGCTCTCAGTGTGTGTTTGGAGGAGGAGAGGTGACGTCATGAGCCACGTGATTGCTAAGAACTTCAGGAAATAGACAGATAAATGCAAGCGTGTGTATGTGAAGGAAGGTGGGGTGGGGGTCAATTACAGAATGAGTCCTTAAAGACAGATTGAGGGCTATTGTCATTCCCATGTGACGTGCCACTCAGTCTCCTGTAAGTGCTCGTTCTCACGCAATTACAGGTGAGTCATTATGCAGCAGGTCTATTGACACTGCTCAACTAATTGACTGGGTGAAGTCTTCAAAAAGCTTTTTATTTGGACGTTCCACCATAAAAGCCAAGTGTTTATAGACAGTAAACCTCCCTGTAGGAACAAAGGAAGATGATCCTTGCTTGCATTGCCTTGTTTGAATGGGCGCACTCCATACTTCCATCCCTGAAATTTTCCTTTTCTCCTCAGTGACCAGATGTTAGAAATCTGAATGTGTGAGTGTAAGTGTGTGTATGTAAATGGGACATCTTTTAATTCATCTTGACAGAAGAATTTACAAGCATAAAATAGTGATTTGATTGACTGAATGCTGCAGCTCATGATTTACTGTTAGGTTGGATAACATACAGTGTAACATTTACAACATGTAATTAAATCGCTACTTTATACCTTTGCAACTGTCAAAGATATCTCTATCTATGACAAAACATCTATGTGTGCTTAGCCAAGCTACAACACAAACGATGTGATCAGAGGTGCAGTGGAATTCGCTAAAAAGGATACATTCATAATTTTTCAAGTCTGTCTTAAAACAATAGGCATGTGCTTATATGAACATTGAAACAAGTTTTGCTTGTTTCAATGTTCATATGTCTTTTACTGACCATTAAAAGACCCCCCCCCCCCCCCAAAATGTAATGACGATGTAAGTGATGAGTTGAACGCCTGATGAGTTTTGAGCAAAAATGTATTTAAAATATTTTCTGGAGATATTGTGAGCAGCAGTCTTGAGCTAGTAAAATAAAGTGGATATATTCCACAGTTATAGTCGTTTTAGTAAAAATAAATTCCCCTTCAGGTCTTTAAAGATGCTGTTTTCCCATTTTTTTCTGCAGTGAAAGGATCGTAATAAAAAAAGAAGACAGTACCTTTTAAAGATAGTGATTTCATTTGACAATTTTGGGTGGCTGATGCCTCATATTATCTTCAAATTAATGTTCAAATAAAGGCTGTCAAGTGATTAAAAAATATAATCAGAATTAATTGTGTGACTTTGTGTAGTTAATTACGATTAATTGCATATTTGTTGTCTGTACAAAGTTTACCGTAAAGGGACCCTTTTCAAGTGTTCATACTCAACATGGGTGTGGACAAGATTTCCTTGGTTTATACAAATGTATGCATTTATTGTTGGAATCAGTTAATAACAAAAACAGTGACAGAGATTGTCAGAAAAGGTAAAGCATTTAGCTTTTGAAAAATATGCTTAAATCATAACTTAAGCTCAACAGGCAACAGATGGACACATTGGCCAGCTACATTTTCCATTACTTCGGTACTGATTAAAGATCATTACTCCCTAGATCCTTCACTTCAAAAGCAAATCACACAACGTAATTGTGTCTAACCTCACATGGGAAAAATAAAGGCTCATAAACCCCCCCCCCCCCCCTTGTGCAATGAGATAAAAACAGGATAATAATACAAATACATTAAGTGGGAAGGAAACAGTGGAAAAAGAATATAAGGAAGTCATAATACAGGTTGTGTTTCCTAGATACAGTGGTGACTCTCAATCCAAGTGCAGTCGTTGGATGCAATCCGCTTTATTTCATGTTGACCCTCATCCTCCACAGTGTTAACTGGCCTGCAAGCTGTAGCCACCCATTTAGCTATGGCTGTTGAAAGCTTGCTGCTTGTAAGTTTATCCATGGGTTTCCCTCGCACACTATCACACATGGTTTGCTGCAAATGGGATGGTTCAGGGCCAACGAGACTGCCTGCTTTAGCATTAGCTGTGGGCTTTGCCAGCAAATGGTACAAAACTAGATGTACTCCAGTGGTAACACAGTTCACATCAACAGTAACTACAAATAATTTTGGTCTTGTCGAAACACCCATCTGGCAGAGCTTTGAGGCTGAACTTGCCATTCATTCTTTGCCATTGTTTCTTGATAGTTGCCTTCTGACTTAATGCTAGAGAGCTAAAACTTGTGGATGTATTATAAGAGCTGGATACCACACGAACATGGCACCTATTCAGTCCAGTAAAAATTGCTCACTTAGTACATATCCTAAAAAATGTTCTAGCTTCCAGGTTTACTTCCGGGAGTATGCAGCCCACTGAATATATGCAGTAATGTTTCCCCCACTAGCCCTGCCTGTAAGTTCCCACCCGCACCATAGACTTTACATTGTGATGACGTCAAACATTAATATAATAATTATAATTGACACTGTTTGCAGTTGGAGGTGTCATCTCAAAGTTTTACAGACCTGTCTTTTACAATGTTGGTCTATGGGTACGGGCACCATATCCAGCTCTTATAAAACATCTGTGGCTATACTACAGGTGAGGCAAGGGGTCATTATAACAGAACCTTTTTCTTCTTCTTCTTCTTGTTTTATGACGATTGGCATTGCACTGCCATGCTCAGCATTAAGATGTTTTAGGAAAGACTTGGAAACATTTTAAACCTATTGCTGAGCACATCCAAGCATATTAACCAAGCTGAGTGTTTTGGTTGCCAATGTTTTTAGATATACTCAGAAACTACTGTCAAATGTTGATAGAAAGTAACTGCCCAGAGAGAGAGATCTTGGGCACTATTTCTGCTTTGGCTTGGTGCCCTTGAATTTTTCAAAAATCACATTTGAACTGTCTTGAACACCACAAATGAAATTCTATTCACTTCCATTTTATTGGGGTGGTGGCAGAAGTTTGATTTGACTGGTGGATATCTCAAAACCTCTTAAAATAAAACCAAAACTATCTGCTAGGTTAGATACCACTAAAGGTAAAAATATATGTTTTGTGTATTTTTCATGAACTGACCCTTAAAGGCAAACACAACAGCAGTGTTATACTAGAGCAAGTGTTTATGGTTGATGTGATGAGGACAGGATGCGTCACACTGTGCTCTACTCTGGTCCCATACTGGAAAGAGTTAGTCAATGCTCTCTTGTTTGGTCGTCTCTGTTTGGTGGAGAATCAGGAGGGGCGATTGTGATGATAGTTTATGTCAGTGCTGATAGCTTATGTCAGTGTTCTTTTTCAGGGTATATCATTTTTACAAAAAGACACGTACACACATTCACAGACAGGCCTGAAACCTTAGACCCTTCCCGCTGTCCATCTGTAGGGGTTATCTGTGTGACACCTCCTCTCACCCCTGTCTGTGACTCATCTCCACTTATCACACACACCTCTGCACTAGCACATGGCAGCTGGGGCGCTCCACAGAGCATCTAAGGGGATAAGGCTGTCATCGAGGGAATACTTTGACCCCGGGGTCACTGTCACAAAACGCATACACACAGGCACTCGCTGTGTACAGTGCAGGTAGTGATAGGTAATAGTTATGGGTTCAGACACAGGTGAATTCATTGCAAGTGCATTGCTTTAGGCTGAACAATTAGTTGATTAGATGATTGACAGAAAGGGAATTTGCTATTACTGTAATAAGAAATAAAAACCCATTGACAAGCTTAACACACATGGGATGGTATCAGGTTGAATAATCCGTCAAACTGAGTGCAAAATCTCATGATCACATGTGGCTAAACCATTTTAAAATTCTAATATCTATTATTATTAAATAATATTATTTTCTATAACAACAATGCTCAAAAGAACAGAACAGTGTTGTGCCTCAGCACATGTAGTTCAGTATCACTTTTGATTAACTGATGATAGTAAACTCAGATTTTACTCAAAAAACAACCACACAGAACTTATGTTAATTTAGGTATGCTATTTATCAAGAAAAAAAACATTTGTTCATGCCAACTGAACTCAATATCTTGGACTGTAAATAAAATAAAAAACAACGATAGATGCAATTTTAAAATTGTGTTTGACAATTTTCTGTTAATTTTGTGTTAATGTTGGTGTGTTAGTCTATCACCACATTGCTTTGGTCCTAACTGAAAAGACTCAACAACAATCTTATGGGTTGCTGTGAAATTTTGTGCACACATTCATGGTGTCCAGAGGATGAATCACAGTCATTCTGGTGATCCTCTCTGTTTTCATCTAGCACCACCAGCAGGTCAAATGTTCACTTATCCAGTGAAATAAATCTACTGAACTGAAACATTCATGGAGGATGTATCCCGATGTATCAAAATTACTTTGGTGATCCCCCTCTTCACACCACCAGAGTTAAAATGTGTGTCCTTAAGTGAAATATCTCAACAGCTACTGGATTGTTTGCCAAGAAATTTTCTACACATTCATACACCCTTCAAGATGAAATGTAAATTGTGATCCCTTGTCATCTTAACCAAGTGGTTTTTGAACCTAAACCTACCCAGACCTTAACCACAATGTTGTCACATCACAAAGCATAATTATTTTTTAACAGTAATTTGTAATGATTTTGGATAGCTGCCAATAGCGGCAGCATATTAGAAAATGCGCCTATGGGTCGTTCTGTATGGTACATTTGACCTATTTGGTCAATTAATTATGAAGATATGTTGGCAAAACTAATGAGAATCCCATCAGCCTCAGCTGTAATATGTGTTAAGTGCAAATTAGTAAATCTTAACACGCTCATGTGCTAAACTAAGATGGTGAACATGGTAAAAATGATACCTGCTTAGTGGCAGCATGTTAGTATTGGTAACGTGAGCATGTTGACATTAACATTCAGCTCAAGGCTAGCATGGCATATATAGCCTAAATGATAAATCAGTTCAATGGATCAATCAATGGATTAATCATTAATGAAAATACATTTTAGTTTCGGCCGTACATTTATTCCTCAGGTAACTTTGGATTTGGACTTTAAATTTAGGACAAAGAAAACACTGTTGTTGCAAAACAAAAGACATAAATTAAATGTACAGTAGTTTTGAGTGACAGTTGTTAGGATATTGGTCATACCCTCTTTGAGCTTTGCCTTCCTTTACCTTACAGTATGTGTGTGTGTGTGTGTGTGTGTGTGTGTGTGTGTGTGTGTGTGTGTGTGTGTGTGTGTGTGTGTGTGTGTGTGTGTGTGTGTGTGTGTGTGTGTGTGTGTGTGCATGCTTGTTTTCACACACACTTCTAAGGACGTGTGCACAGTCACAAATCTGGAGTTGCTCGCTCCATTCAGTCTGTTAACACCCCTGGTGTCTGTCAGTGGTGTCAGAAGAAAAACAATGAAGCACTCTCAAAGAAAGCTTAATAACAGTAATTGCTGCCTGAGTGATTAGAAAGAGTATCAGATATTTCCATCTTGACAACTGTTCCCAAACAAAGCATACAGGAATGGAGGGTCGGGGGCATGGAGTGTGTGAATGTGTGTGTGTGTAGTGGGGGTTACACACTGTGTGATTAAACCCCCTCAACAGTCATTTCTCTCACCAAGCCTCCCCGACTGGGAAGGGATCGCAGTGGAAATTTCCACTTGTCGTAGAAACAACCTGTGGGTTTAAAATTTGGTGTCAAGTGCCGGTGTCGCTGTGTGGACGGAATGCTTCTTTTGTGAGCAAGTCTCTGGTGTAATTTCGGGCAGGGCAGGGTGTCCCTGCAGTAGGCCTTTCTTCCTCAGGCCCTGTGCAGTTTCATTAGATACGGCTAATGAAAAGATGTTCTGCTGGACAGCCCGGCCCCCCGATGCTCCTCTGGCCTGTATTTAGAGCCCCCGCCTCACATCTCCCACTGAACAGGTGTGTTGGCTGGCCCTCCAGCAATACACCAGCTTACTGAAAACACTTTTCATTCTCATTCTCTCATTAACAGGCTGCAGACTTTCACAAGTACATTTTACAACATTATTTTCGTGTAGAGTATCTTGTTTACTTCCTTTCAATCCCAAGCACAAAATCAGATGGCTCCTTCTGTTTGGTGTTAGAGTATTGAAATTTATTCAGGTTTTTTTTTTATGTTGATGTAAATTTAAATATTTTTGTTGAAAGAATTCTTTAGTTTTGACAATAATGTGCATTAATGTCTGTGTATGTTAACAGAAAATTAAGATACATATGTGAAGGTGAAATACATTTTGGGGCATATGCACTTTTATAGTGTTTTTTGTCATTTGTTTTTACACACTTTGACCTTTTGACACTTTGACCTCATGAAAATCCAACTTGGATCAAAACATTGCGTATTTAAATAAATTCTGAATATGAAAATGTCCGCTTTAGTTCATAAAGAAGCAGGTTAAAGTCACAAGTGGTCTGACAGGTGTTTTTTTAATCGCTTTAACTGCTTTAATCGAAGTATATGACATGGTGTCAGAAGTAGCCAACTGGATGCCTATGAAGTAAGAAAAGGCAAAGTATGGCACTCACTTTGAAAGGACTATTCAGATTACACACATCAGAGTAAACACATAAAACAGCAGAACATGAGTTCGCACATGGACTGTGCAGTGGATGCTGTGAGACAAGGGAGAGAGCAGGTCCAGGTTAAAAATAACGGCAATGATGGACAATAGCGGAGAAAGCAGAAACACAGCGAGTCAACGCACACCATTGCCTGTTCTTGCTGTGATAGACAACATGGGAAAATAGAGGTACAGAAAGTGCAATAAGATGGGACAGTTTGAGGCAGCATGTCAAACAATAATGCTGAAAGAGGTTGCTGTGGCATCCCATAGTACAACACACAGAGAGGACACAGAAAAGGAAAAACAAGTCCTAGTGGCGAAGTGCAGTGTATGGGCACGTTCCTGGACACAAGTCAGTTCAAAAGACAGTTACTAGAACTGGGTAACTGTCATAAGGGGGCCATATGCTCACAACCAGTTGGGATGTAGTGTGGCCAAAAGAATGGGTCATGAGAGTTGATGGAGCACAGCTGGCAATGTGTTTGGGGTAATAGGTCTGCTCTATTGTGACCAAAAATTTAACTGAAAGCCAAAACTCTGACAGCATCCCTCCTGTCAAAAGTTGAGGCCGAAATTAAATGCATGCTTGCCCTGGACATGATAGAAGAGATCACTCGGCCCACTGATTGGTTCATAGAAAAGATTGTTGGTTTGTAGAAAAGAGAAACAAAAACCAGGTACACCAACTTTGAAGGATATTGCTCCAAAGCTGGCTGGGGCAAAATGTTCTCCACTCCGGATGCTTCATGTGGATTCTGGCAGATCCTCCTGGATGCAAGCAGCTAAAATCTAACAATGTTCATAACCCCAATAGGTAGATTCTGCTTCCTATGGCTGCTATTCAGAATCACGTCAGCTCCAGAAATCTTCCAAAGACAGATGTCAACACTTTTAAAGGGTCATGAGGGAGTTGTCATGGTGATGGACAACATACTTACCTTTGGAGCAACCATGGAGAATCACCACAACTGTCTCAATGCTGTTCTGACAACCACAAGGGACAGTGACTTGAAGCTTGGACCATATTGGCAAGTCAGAAATACTGTACTAGGGCCACATCATCAACGCAAAAGGCACGGATCCTGACCATAACAAAGTGAAAGCCATCAAACAAATGCCACGTCCCACCAATGTCGAGGGCAGAAGAATCCCTACATTGTTGTCGACGGAGGGTAGTCTACCCTGAAGTCCTAGAGCTAAAGACTGTCATGTCCTTGAGATTTATGTTCATGTGACATGATGTGCAAACATGGGAGCTCTAGGCGCACAGGTGGTCGAGTGGTTAGAGCACATGCCATATACGCAGCCGACCCCAGGTTCAAATCCCAATCGGAGGTCCTTTGCTGCATGTCACACCTCTCTCTCTCTCTCCCATGTGTCCTGTCAGTCTACTGATAAATAAAGGCATCTATGCAAACAAAGTCTTTAAAAAAAGTAGTGACGAGCGACTACAGGGCACTATGACGGCATAACAATGTGCTCTTCTTAATAATGAAGTGTGTGCTCTTGTGAAGAAGGATAAAGTCGTAAGTTGGCTCCTTTTTGATCAATACTGTACATGACACCTTTGTATATTGTTACTCTTAAGTATATTGTAGACATTGTGAATATTTATTGCCCTGCAGACAGTTTTCTTACTTCTAGCAAAAACAAGTGACAACATAACATGTCACATATTCTTCTCACATCCTTGTCCTTATTTACACATATGGCAGGAAATTAAAGACAGTGAGTAAAGCATTGCAAGTATCACCCAGTTCATTTAACAATCTCCACCACTCTTCTTTGCCTCTGGCAAACTGAGATGTTGTTAAAAGCCTCCTGTAATTAGACAAAGCTGTTTATGCACAACTGCACCATCTCATTCTCCCGTTCCCTCCCCTATGAAACACTAATTTGCCTTTCAGCATGATAATAATAGTTGATATACAGTATGGTGTCATCTGGTGACAGCTCATTGTTTTTCTCTGGTTAGTTACAGAAGCCTGCTAGGCTACTGGCAGCTTCTCTCTTTCAGGTGCATAAATATCGGAGAAGCGAATTGGTGTTTGGCTGGAGCACGGCCGGAGTTAGATCTCAGTGTTTATTTGCTAACAGACTCCCTCTGTGTTCATATGCTGACCCTTTGTGTGGCTCACTGAGAGGCAGGTGGATTGTGCCTCAGGCTTGCGGGCTACAGTTTGAAAGCAACAACGTGAAACCAGAGATGTAACATGACCCTGAGGCAATTAGGCCCACAATGGGGACGTTTTTTTGCATTGGCTCCTTTTGTGTTGCTAAATACTATTTAAGAGCAAATAAAATGAAGAATCATGGGTGCTTTAGCAGAAGGCTGGGGACATTTTATAAATATGTAGCAAATAAGCAACAGCGGAAGTTTTTTGGGCCTGAGCGACAGCTGCTTGTATATAAATTGTGGGAGTTGCTCTAATGCATGTCTCTCCTTTGAAGTTGCCCTTCCTTGTTGTCCTGTGTTTTTGAAGTGTGTCTGTAAGCAGGGTGGGGTGGACAGGACTGGAGGATGCAAGACTAATGGAGTCCATTTTGGGTGAGTTTAGATCCTTTCCCATGTTTTTTAGATACGATGTGGAAGTGGGAGAGATGCAAGGAGGGCTGGAAGAGGGAGACCCTACAGCTCCTTCCCTCCTCCTCCTTTCCCTCCTCCCTTGTGTTGCTATACTCTTCCCTGAATGGAGTGTGTCTACCGGATCTGCCCAGGATGAAATGTCATATCTTAGACTGATCCTTATCTCTTAATCGCTTCCTTTGTCTCCCATGATTCCCCAGACCCTCCCTGACTTCCCTCCTCGGACATGGCCCTTTGATGTGTCAGCCACAGTTAGGTACGCTGGGGGTGGGATATTTGTGTTGTGTGCATGCGTGTGTGTGTGTGTGTGTGTGTGTGTGTGTGTGTGTGTGTGTGTGTGTGTGTGTGTGTGTGTGTGTGTGTGTGTGTGTGTGTGTGTGTGTGTGTGTTTTAAAGTGGCGGTCTGGTTCTGCTCTGAGCTAACAAGAGGCCCAGAGGTTATCAAGATTCAGTGGTGGAGGAGAGCACTAGAAAGGGTGGGTGTTGTGTAAGGTTGGTGCTTTGAGTTTGTTGTGCAGAGATGGTGCGTGTTGTTGCATTCAGTAGAAGTGTGCACACGTCATGTAGGTATGTTCTGTAACAATGAGTAATGTGCAATACAGGCCGTAATGTGTCTCTGTGTGTGTGTTTTAGCATAGCATATGTACTTGTATGACTCTGCTTGGGTGAAATCCAAAGATGATGACACATCAGTAGTATTGGGGAGTAACTACTTAGATGTAATGGCATCATGTCCACTGCCAGAAATGAGGTTAACAGTGAGGTTAACACTGTCTAGTTTAAATTAATGTTTTTAGGACTTTTCAGCTTTATTGCCCAGTTTAAAACATTTGTTAGAGAAGTCATCAAAAACTAATTAAATGTAATACATTACATTGATGAAGTAATGAAAATAATTACATTACTTATTACATTTTTCACAGGATAATCTTTTACCTGTTACAATTCAAAAGTAACCTTCCCAACACTGCACATCAACCTCACAAGCCTTCTACACCTGCTACAAGCAGATGTTTGCAGGGAGTCACAGACAGTCAAAAAGTGCCTAGTGAATGCAATTAAATCTGGCAAAGTTGGGAAGTTTCCACCACAGGCTATTTATATACACATAGACACACATAGACAGATAATCATGACTTTCAGTTTTTCTATCATTGACTTCAGGCTTGATTCAGACTTGTCGGTAGTGAAATGTGAACATTACTAAGGCAGTGCAAACATTTACACAAGAGCAAGGGTGTTAATTAAAGTCCAGAGGAAATACATCTTGCACAGAATGTGTCAAAAAGTCACCAGATAAGCTGCAGCTCAGTGTTATTTTTTTGCCATTGTTAGTTTTAGCCTTGAGCTAATGCCACTGCTGTTCTTGCTGTAATGTCAGATGTGTTGGCTGGGCTCATTAACATTCTCAAAGTAGTGTAAGCAAGCAAGCAAGCATTTAAACTTGAGATAAAACATTGTTCAGTCCTCCAAACTGAAAGCTGCTGCTGATCGAACAGATAGGCTACAGTAGGTTTAATATTGTTTGCCTTCCCAAGTTTCCGGTTGGCCCCCAACCATATTCACTGCACTGATGAAGTTTCCATATTTATATGTCGATATAAATAATTCTACACACATACAGTAGATAATATTTTTGACCTTACCACCTCGGGTTGACCCTCTGCACTAATGTGTTTTCCATATACAACTGCAGTTTAGTTCAGTGTTTGAGTTCTTTGCAACAGCCACTAAAGTTACTATTAAAAGTGTGGATTCAAGTTGAAAATATCAAGTTTAATTTATCATTCTTTTATTCTTAATTTAGAAGTTGTGTGTTACACATTTACAGGCACATCTTGTTCCCACATTGTGTAAGCTACTAAAAAGTGTTGATATAGATAGATTATTCATGAAATGTAGCCAACAGAGCTCATAAACAGTACCGTTACACAACTTATGCACTGTTTTAAGTGAGATCAGCCCCCCAAATAAGATTAAGTAAGATTAAATGTAAATAAAAGAGAACTGGAATGAAATTGAAAAAAACTAAGTTGAGGGAGTGCAGACTTTTGGGTTTCATTTGGGGTGAAAGAGGAGGGCTGCTTCAGGATTGTCAAAAATGTGCTGCTTCTGCTTTCCCAGATATCCAGTGGGAAGGTGTGTGTGTGTGTGTGTGTGTGTGTGTGTGTGTGTGTGTGTGTGTGTGTGTGTGTGTGTGTGTGTGTGTGTGTGTGTGTGTGTGCGTGTGTGTATGTGTGTGTGTGTGTGTGCGTGCGTATGTGTGTGTGTGTGTGTGTCTGTCTGTGTCTGTGTGCATGACAGAGCACAGTAGATAGGACCGTGAGAAAAAAGAAAAAGACATACAGAGAGACAGGGAGAGCTTGTTTGAAAAGGCTAGTATCTTCCAATGCATCTTTAAACCGATATACTGTATGTGGAGGTATCTTTAAACATATGACTCTTTATGAGTTGAATATGTGTATCCTATCACAGCTCATTGTTGTCTAGTTGGCTCATTTTGGTGATCCAACATCCGGGGGCTCAGTCTTTGGTCCCTCTCTAACTGAAGCCAAGGGTGATGGGGGCACATTGTCTGCACCCTCTGGTGGCAGGATGCAACAACACAACCTGTTCTTTGTATGTGTGTATGTGTGTGTCTGTGCATTATGTGTTAATCTGAAAACGGTAAGAGAACATGCTTCCCCAGGTGAGAGCACAATACTGTATGTTTGTGTGGGGAGGCCACCCAGCATCAGCTGCATATCCTGACAAAGATAGGAGACCTGGCTTACAATTAGAGGTTTTTGCTTCAGCCAAAAGTAACATTTTTCATTTCAGAGAAAAAAGAGCGGGGCCCTAAGTGGGTCCTGAGCCACCTGGAGATGAAGAAGGGCGGAGGCGAGTGAAAAGTAGAGAGAAGAATAATATTAGTGTCAGAAAGAAAATGTCACCATAGGTACAGATTCATCAAAGTGTTATGGTTAAGGTTATTGTTATCACCTTGTATGCAGCTTGGTATTTTAAAAGGCTAAGTGGATTTTCAAATGACGGACTAGCATTGTTTCAGCCACTGGTGTATCTGTGTGTATTTGTACATCCAAGCTAGTGTAGAGAGAAAATAAGCCAGCACTCTCCCCCAGATTTAGGTCTAAGCTTGAATAAACTCTGACACTCCCTCCTTTGCGAGTGATTGTCAAGAGGCTGTTTGTTGCTCTTGGCATGAACATACACAACTGTATACATTTAACCATGGACGTTGGGGCATTCAAGAGTGAGATCATTAACATATGGCCTGAGCAGTTAAGGCCTGCAGCCATGAGCCCTGGGGGATGGCCTGGCTGTGTAAGTGAATACTGATCATATACTTAAATGAAATAAATAAAATTATTACCTCGCCCCGAGTGGAAAAAACATGTTCACTAAGTACAAGCACAAGAGAGTAAGCTTGGGATAGACAAACAAACATATCAGGCAAACATTGCACTTGTAGTTTTTCCAAACTGAAGATTTCAGTTTTTACAGACCTAAACTTTTGATTGTTGCTTAAATGGTTGCACAGATTTCTGCTGACAATAGTTTTCCTGTGTGTGTCTGTCTTTGTTCATGAACTTATGACTTTCACTTACTACCTGCTTTTCAAATTTGCCCTTTGTAGCCTTCTCAAAACTGCCTTCTTTGTAGCATTTTGTTGCCTCATGGATGACTGGGGCCTGCAAAGACTCAGAAAGGAGGAAAAACTGTGAAAGCGTTCAATTAAACATTTCAGCTGTAATAAAAAAGGAGGTGAAGAGTCACGACAAACAAACAGACTTGTTGCCTTGGTAATGGACAAAGCCCCTGCTGAGGTGCTGCATATGGGCCCTCCAGACTGGAGATGAGTATCAGAAGAAGGTATCAAAATGAGCTATATCTAGAAACTACAGTGCCACTAGAGGAACAAGTTGTAACAGCTTCATGAGCTGACAGATGAAGGCTGAAGAAGAGAAACTGGCTTTTTGTTTTCTTGTACTAGTGTCTTGCAAAGCGCTCAGGGAAAGGTAGAGAAGAATAGCAACCTAATGAATACCAGGCTGTCCCAGTTGATGGTCTTTTCTATTAGTTACAGCAAGGGGGTTTCCAAAACACTCACATTCATTTGTTAGAGAGATAGAAGTTTATGGTGTGATATGGAACAGGTAGAAAACACAACTAAGGCACTCCGTTTGACTGGTCAACACGTGGTGTGTGTGTGTATGTGTGTGTGTGTGTGTGTGTGTGTGTTTGTGTGTGTGCGTGCACGTTTGTGTTCATGTGTGTGTTAGTGTGAGGCTCGCGGCCACAGTCGTGCCCGGAAAGGCTTGGAGCACAACCAGTCATTAGGAAGTCAGGCCGTCTGGAGCGCATTATGGGCTGGGTACTGTAACTCTTACAAGCACATGCTGCTATCAAATCAGGGATGAAGGGAAGAAAGAGGGAATGAGAAACTGAAAGAGAAAAATGGAAAAAAAATCATCATACCTGTGTCAGATAATAGATACAGATATCTTTAAGGGCTTCCGTTAGCATACTTGTTCCTTGTTTGGGTCATCAGTACAAATGTAAGATTTCATGGAGCAGGTAAGCACCAGAAAAGTAGGATAAAACACAGAGTTGCAAGGGCAGCAAGGAAAATGGAAGAAGAAGGGAAAAAAAGAAGAAGAAAGCTGAAAAGCAGAGTGGTCTACATGGGTTTGTTGAAGTGTTTCAAGTCCTCCGAAAGAGTGGAGGAAGCACTACTAGATGGATGGATGATGGGATGTTTCTTGGGCATAAAAAGAGAGAGACAGTGCCCAGACTCAGACAGCACTACGTTGTTGGCCACAGCTGAAGTTTTGACTGCAACTCTCAACAATTTGACAGATTTTGGTGTGTCAAATTAGTGATTATATTGTTTCTGTTTAAGTTTCATTAAATGGACAAGATTTACTCCACAGCAGAGAAAAAAATTGAGGGGTGAGTATGTGAAGCTCCAAAATGAGTTGTATCTTTGGTGTTGGGTACCACTACAGTTAAATCAAGTACTGGTCTCAGTGCCATCAGTCTGAGTTTATAACTATATTGACACACACACTGCTAAAAGTTGGATGTGCTGTGTTAGACTAACAGGATTCAATCAAGAAAGACACCAGAAGTGATCAAGAATGTAGATGCTTTATGTGATAAAATACTTTTTTTTTGACCCTGTCGATGAGAAAAAAATATGGGGATGGAGCCCTATGAATAGCATACAAACAGAGATTAAGATCATAATACTCGTGTTGTAATCATTGGCACAGTGGTATCATACAGAAGCCACAAGTAGGCAAAGTAACTAGCTGGAAAGTGTTGTTTCCAGACTGGGAAAGTCGATTTCCATCAGGCACCGACACAGACGTTTATCAAACGCCCCCGTACAAAAAACTGCGTCATTCTTATTCACACAGGGCTAGACATCAACTTCCAAACACCACAGCTGGGAAGTCAAAGTTCACAAACGTGGCCATCCCAACACACAAAACTTTTCTTAGATCAACATTTGTGTTTTATCCACTGGTCTCTGTCCACAGTGAAAATAGTGTTGCTTTTTGGGTCTAAAAAAAAATCACTATGAGTCATCACTATGCATCATTCGACCTCAAAAATACAAACAGATTTTGTTGCTTGGTGAGTTTGGTGAGGCGACAGTGAGTCAAACCTTCGAAAATGGCAACAAACTGTCAACTGTTTTGTTGTAGCTACTTCAAAAAAGCCGTTTGTTGATTTATCAGTTGAATTCGGCATATTTTACCAGACAGAATTCCCTTCGAATTATCATTCCTCTACGCAGTGCTTTTCTGCTATGTAGCTTAAACTTATGAGACAATGAGGCTGCCATTTAAGGCATCGTCTCTGACATCTTGACTTCATCCTGGTGTTCTGTTTTTTGATTTAGCGGCAGAAGAGGAAAGGAATTGCCTGGCAAGCGTCTGGCCTTCATGTTACAGCAGTCGGCATATTGAAACACCTGTTTTGATTTATTGTGTTTGGGTAGTTGGCAGTGGATGGATTCCAGCACACAGCTTCTTGCACATGCACTGCCAAGAAAACACACACGTCCACAGCACAGCTCTGCTTTTAACACTCACACAACTGCAAACACTCAAAAACACGCGCATATACGGCCAAATAAACAACAAGAGTACATATTTGTATGCCCCTAACACGCACACACATGTACACGCTTACACACAGTACTCTTTACAAGTTTTACATTTGACTTGGTTGAAAGATCAATCATGAAAGCAGACTTTCTGGAAGTCTGCGTTAATGCCTTTCGTTTCTGAACCTCCCCCCGCTGAGCACAGGTGCACTGGCACACAGAAGAAGAAACAAGAGAGCAAGACGGGTGGGAGAGAACAGCACAGTCCAACAGAGAGAAGAATAGTGCTAGAGAGAGGATCATACGTCAGTCTGCCCTGACATCACCTTTGACACGATCCCACCTGTCAGCATAGACAAGCACAGGGCCCACATTTCTATGAACCAAAGTGCATTAAACTCACAAAACAAATTCACTGCATAGACTTTTTGGTCCTTTGCCAAGGTTCCTCTTTCTGCTGGCCTGCATCTATCTATCTGGTGTACAGACTAGAGTTAAAGAGGAGCAAATAGATACACCATCTGGCAGTTGTCTGGCCTTAGCTGTCTTTGGGACATATGATGGATTCTATCGGAAAAAGACGCCAAAACACAAAATGGCTGAGGTCAGTAAGTTTAGGAAATCCCAAAAGTGGGAGAGGGCTGCAGATCTTTGTTATTTGAATTTTAGAGAAAGTTCTTGTGCTGTGGATTTGGAGGCTGCTCAAGTTGGTATTTTATATTTCACTCTGGCAGTATCACATTTTCTTGTTTTGAAGAGGTTTGTGTATTTTTGCAGTTACATATAAACAGAACGAGAGAGAAAAAATCAGAACGTCTCTATCTTTTGATGGCAACTCAGTCAGCTGGCTTTTCCGCCCATTCTGGTGGTTCATGGTTGTCGTCACGTTGACGCATGTATACGCTATCCTAATTAGATGGTTGGGGGACCCAGACGATCGTTTGCCAAGGCCAGACGGGGTTCTTCCCTTTCCTGTGTGTCACAGTATGACATCACAGTCTGGGTGCCAGGATACCCTATCATTGGTATGAATAGGCACGACATGATGTGTCTGGGGAGTGACTGAGCCGACCTCAGAGTCCTGTCAGAGTCCTAGTCCACCACGCAGACCAGGCTGTAAGGGAAGTAGCCCATGTGCCAAGGAAGCGTGGGCTATGCCACTTCAATCCAGGAATTCTTATCATGTTGACTTTTCAAAAGGGATGCACCACACTGTGGTTTAGTCTGCAGCTGGGACAACAAAGTGATGAATGGAGGGGCTAGTGAGGAAGGGATATGCCCACACACTCACCTCCTCCCTCTCTCTCTCTTTCTCTCTCTCTCTCTGTCTCTCCTGCTACGCCCTCAATCAAATCACACACACATACATGAGCACTGGCCTCAAATCCTGTGGCAGCCATTCGGGTGGAGAAATTTGCGAGCTGTGGGCCTCTGCAGAGCCACTCTCCAGGGCCGTGGCCATAAAACAAAAGCACTTGTAACATGAAAGAATTCCTGCAATTAACAAGAGGAAGTGGAACATCTGAGAGACGATGTTTGAATTCTCAGTGTGCTCTTCTGGGCGAAGTGTCAAAGCTGGGGTGGCTGCTGCTGGCTGATATCCCCTCCCCCTTTCCACCAGTAAGCAAGCCCACCCTTATACACTTCTGTCAATGTTAAATGTACTTCCTGTTCCCCATTACTCCGCCATGTCTCAGTGACCAGTGAGACCTAAACATGTCCACCCTGAGTGCAGGCACCCACAGGGCACTGCTCAGTGGCCATCAAGGGCTTCACTTTGAACCTGGCAGCTCTGAGGAACATTCCTGCCTTGAAAGGTTTATTTGGTTATCTCTCCAAATGTCCTGAGGTGAAATATACTGTTAAGTAAACTTAGCTGATACAAACCAGTTGTAGGCATGCAACAGTAAACAGATTTTAACCGCTCATGAAAAGGTTGTTGCCTCCATAGGAGCAGTATCTGTACACTGTCCACCTCCACCCTGTAACATCAGAAATAGCAGGTTTTTCTCATAACGCACAAAAAGTTAAGATGGGATTTTGCTTCAAGGCAACCTGAGGTCTTAACTTTTACAGGGTATCAGGTTTTGTGTCTTACTATTGTCTCAACCTTGTTCTAAACTGAGGACAAGACTACATTTTATAGAAATGAGAGCTTTGTTGTAGTGACTGCAACAATTCGAGTGATTTATCGTGGAAATTTGCACTCTTAAAGGGTGAGCAAAGGTGCAAACTTTCTTTGTGACAAACTAACTGTGTAGTGAGTGTGTAACTTTCATTCGTGTGTTTGTATTCAGTTTTCCAGAATTTGGTCCGCATTCATGTGGATAATTATAACTTTATGGAGATTTTTTCCCTCCCTTCCTTACGACCACATCTGCAGCAGAGGCAAATAGTAGAGGAAGGGTGGAGGCCAAACTTTCTGGTTCTTACTCTCTGTTTCAGTCTCTTTCTCTTTCTCTCTGCTCCCCTCTTTCTCTCTCTCTTCCCCTCCTCCCTTCTGTCGCTCATCTTCCTCCCTGGCCTGGACCACCTACGTTAGGAGCCTTGGGTGGACCCAGAACCATTGCTATCAGCGCAAGTCAAACGTCCCATAATGACTTCCACTTAGAGCCAGTCCATAAACACTCTCAGATGCACAGAGACACTCTCTCAGGGCTCAGTCAGGCTGACTGAATGCTTTTCTCCTCCGCAGAGGCTGCAGTCACTAAGCTAGTTTCCTTAATTTCTCTCTTATAGTAATAGAAATCTGTTTGTTTGTTTGTGCATTGGTTCAGTGCTGTTTATTTGGCTGCCTGTTTTATGAGATTTAGCGTTGTTTGAGCCACCCTAGGAGCAGTACTAACCTCATGTGTGTGTGGCAACATTCACATATTAAACTTGAAGCTTTTTACTGTAACTCATTGAGTTTTCCGGCAGTGGTTAGACCTGCGGCGAGGCTACCTCCATGAAGATTTGCTCATCAGAGCGGCTTCATGAGTTCCACGCCTGTGGACGATGATGTCACATGGTATTGTCTAATTGTGTTTTGTGTGATGATAAATACCATAAAACTCATGTACACTGGGGTGGGGCTGACATATTCTTTAACTCATAGAATGACATCAAGCTTATTTAAAAGTCAACACTATGACTGGCGTGGTGCAAATTTGAAAAAGTTATTGTGTGATTGGAAATGTCAGTTTGTATACTCACTGATGTCACTTTTGATCTAAGAAAGTATTAAACTGCAGAATGAGTAGCGAAATGATTCATGTATTCTGTCAGATTACAAATGACATGCCTCAAATGAAAGTTATGCCTTATGTGATCAGAACTTAAAGGATTATTCACAACTTGGATCTTATTTTTGTTGTTTTGGACATGGTTCCTATTGTTAATAAAAACATTGTCCTCACCAAGTTAATTTATCTGGTCCATTTATCTGGTAGTACAGCATCATTGTTTTAAAGTAGTCAGATGGAGCAGGAAACACGATCAGCCAAAAGATCATAAAACCCCCAAGTTAGGCAAACCAATTTTGTGTATGTGGAAAATTGGAAACACTGAATGTCTGATTTTGCTAATATCAATGCTGTGCTAGTTTTAACATTTCCATTTCTGAGGTACCTTTATTAATGATATCAAGGTCAATTGCTCTCAGTTGGATTTTTAAGCATGTAGAGCAAGAAGGAAGTTTTCTAACTTAGACTGAGGCACCATTGCTTTGTGTGGACTTTAACTCAGTGGTAATACATGTGAAGAGAAAAAAGTGCTGCTACATTCAACATTGACCTATCATACCACCAAATAAATTGGTTCCTTTAAGTTTGTCTTACCCATTCGTATTTTTCATATTTTGATGTCAACATTTATGCAGTTATCATAAGTTATGGCATCACTGACTGAACTGATGGCCACAATGACTGAAGTTATAATTAACCATAATTATCCTTTCAGTGGTAACAGTTTGTATTTATATTATTTCCAACAAATCCATGGAAAAGATCCAAATCAATAAGTGAGTCTATCTCCCAATACTTTCTGACCTCCCGAGCCTTTTTGTGGCTCTCATTTTCAAAAACTGGTCACGGATATGTGGTCTAATCTTTATATGAAGTTAAGTTTTTTTTTTTAATTCTTTCATTCATTGGGGGCTTTTTCAAGTGGAAGATTTGGTCCACTAGCAAATATTTTATTTTATTGCTTTTATTGCTTTTATCTTTCTATTGCGTACTTCATCTTTTTATTGTGCTTCTATTGTGTTATCTATTTATTGTGTTTTATCTTGTTGTGCAGCACTTTGGAAACCTTGTGTTTGCTAAAATCGTGCTATATAAATGAAGTGGGTTGGATTGGATTGGATTGGATTTGTGGCAGCAGGACGGTTTATGTTGGATTGATCCAACATAAACTTGCATAGAACTACAGTGCCTATGTTCGTCATAATAAAATAACTTGTCACAGAATACAACAGTGTAGCTGATGAACAATGGAGGTCTATGGCACAGAAGAACAGAAACACTGAAACATTCTTTTAAATAATGTTCTCTTTTTGTTGCTTTTTCCTACACTGAACTTTTTATTGACAAAGATTGCTTTTCTTTTCATTTTTCATTTTAAAACCTGATGATTTTATGACTTGTCTGTTTTATTTTGCTGCCTTTCTGAAGCACTTTGTGGATTTTGAAAAGTGCCCTATAAATAAAGATTATTATTATGAAGCAGACAAAATCTCTCATGTGATATCCTGACAACTGTAGACACTAACTTGGACTTGATCGTGACAGCGGAATGTCAGACACCACCTGTATCACAACACCTGGAGTTTATCTACCAGTGAGATAAACACAAATATTCACACATCATTCTGCACAAAACCTCCTAAACACAGTCCCTGTTGTCAGAGATTAGCCCGACTATCTCCTGCCTGCTGTGACAGGAGAAGTAGATAGGTCTTTCAAAATTACATTTTTGCCAGCAGACTGTAAAGACCGTTACGTGACAACAGAGCATCTCCTGACGGTTGGAGAAAGAGGAGAGGAGAGAAAATAGAAGATTGAGATCAGCTGCTCTGCTCCCATCTTCTATCAATGTTGACATTTCAGAGTGCTTTATATCATGTCAGAATGTGGTTTTGAAAATGTGCCACCGACAATGTGGTTCAGAAGTTGAGCTGTGGAAAACAGATCTGAATGTGTCTCGTGTTTTTTCGGCTGTTTGGGATTTCCAAACCAAACAAGAATAGATCCTGATATTCTATATAAATGACAAGCATGTGCATGCGCTCATGTTCACACACAAATCCAGAAATGAATCAAAGGCAGAAAGATAAAAACATCCAACAGCCTCTTTCATCTGGTTTGTTTAGAATTTTTCCATCTCGTGTATATCCCTCTAGCAAAACTATGCATCTTGTTTTGCAATCAGCCCGGCTTTAATCTGTTTGGGACATTGTCTCCCCTTCTATCAGTACACAGGTGAGTTATCGCTGCAGCCCTGCATCCTGCCAAGCGTGGGGTTTCACAGCTCAGGGGCCACTATCTGGACTCGCACTGTGCAGATATCGTCGCATGTGGGCCAGAGGGCGGACATGTCCACAACTTACAAGATCAGACGCAGCAGTAAGCCCTGCCATGATATGCCTGCTCTGAGGTGATGTTGCAAACCTCAGAAGATTACAGATGAGCAGATTCAAGATATCGAGCGTGCAATGGGGCAGGTTGGTGTTGAGGCAGGGGAGGGATGCAAAATGAAAATGAGATGTTGTGCTTTGAAGTGGAACATTATTTGGGTTTTCTAACACCTTAAGTTTTCTGAGTTACAGAGAAAAGATGTTTTTACTTAATGCTCGGCTTAAAACTCCAACCTGGAATTTAAAATATCCTATGAAGACCAAACATCAGAAGATAAAATCATTCAACTTATGACTTGTTAATCGGAACAACATACTTATGAACTAAGTTTAAGTGCATTTCATGGCATGCCACATGATCAAAATAGCTCTGGCTTTAATTTGGCCACAAAATTAAAAGTCAACTGTTAGATAAAATACAAAATGCTGAAAAAAATAATAAGAACAAATGTTGTTTAGTGATCATTTCTTGGTGCTAATTCTAGATGGCTTGCTGTTCATAGTGTCTTTGTATCTGTTTTCATTTTATACGTGCGTCATGGATCCAGTAAGATATTTACATCTGAAAATCTGTCTTCACTTAAAGACACCTTGCTACCGTGAGACAAGTTACAACAATGGCATGTAGCGGTAGCTTCCCTCTCAGGGTCACACAGAGTTCCCCAGAAGGTGAGTCAATTACAATTCTGAGTGAGTCAATTAGTGTTTGTGACTCAGTTTGTGGTGCCATTTCCTCTGTGAGTCACTGAGACAAGCCGTTGCGTTTCCCGCAATACACAGAGACTTTCTCGTTTTGTTAGGTAACCACTGTTTGGTCAAAATAGCTCCCTTAATTGACCTCTCTTTGATGTTCCAGGTTAAAGGTTTTGTCTGTATGGTGTCACTCAGTAGGGAACATAAACTAATGACAATCTCTCTCTCTCTCTCTCTCTCACTCCTGGACAGTTTTTTGTTGGGGGGCTGGGATGTTGTGATCTTACCCTTACTCTTTTTACAATCTTACAGGATCCTAAAGCCACAGCTGCAAAATTATAACATTAATTTGATGAGTACTCCATGGGTTCTAAGCTAGTAAGCCTAATGAGTAAGTGAACAGTCACTGAGGCCACATCCACTTCCAGGTGGATAAATCTGGAAACCCTATGAGAAAACAACTTCCATACAAACCAGAATTTTATAGTCCCTTTTTAATAGTTCTGTGCACAATCCTTAACACTGAAAACAGCTCATTGGTACATTGTTGTGCCAAACAGCTAAATGTCAAACAAACAGTTAAATGTCTTCTTTCTCTTTATACTGGCAAACAACAAAATGTATTGTAGCTATGAGGTACTTTCAGACAGGGAGCGGTTACCACTGCATCTGCCATGTGTTGATGTTGATGTTCTGTACAGTATCTTGATCAGGCTGATATTATTTGTTCATTGCTGGGGAATAGGTGTATAATTCAAGGAACCCCAGACATCAGTAAAATTACCTCCTAATTTTCTGTAAAATGTGGCCCAGGAACTATTTGGGATACCCCAGGAGGAGCTGGGGGACGTCTGATGCCTTCGCAACCCCGTCCTGGATAAGCAGCCGTCATGTTTACATTGAAAAGAATGGAAGCTGCGATGGCAACCAATCACTGTCTGAATATAAGAGTAGGATAACAGAGCTCAGTGATTGAACTGTGTGTCAGCAGAATTTAGGTGTTCTCATAATATAAGACCAACATGTGGATACAAACATGACTTTTTAAATTTAATTAGCTTACATAAGGCATGACATGAGTCACTTATATTTGTACCCTCACACACTTAACTCATCCCCCTTTATGCACCTCTATTGGGCAGAGATTTTGGGAGAAGTGGCCCATCTGCTGAAGTAGTTTTGCTGCTGCTGCTGCTGACTACGGACAACGTGAGTGTTTCGGAGTGCTGTTTTTGTTATTTAACATTAATAACAGACTGCTTTTCAATTCAGTTCAGCTCAGTGCGTGTTTTACTGACATGATAAAATGGTCAATATGAGTACAGACATAAAGGGGGTGGACACAAAATCATGACCACCTGTACAATCTAATGCAATCCACTACAATAGCTCCCTTTGTGGTGCTTATAATGTTGATACTCTGTCTCCATGGTAACTTCTGAGGTCTGCTGTTGTATTTAATAGTATCATACATGTACTGTTATTTTGCACAAAGTTGCCCTACACTTAACTGATTTTTTTAAGTTAGTCAACTAAACGCAATTTGTTACACAGGAATAACCGTAGCAGAATACGCTCTGGTGTAAGACAAGTACATTTCAGAATAGCCAAGCTATATACCCCAACACCACAGTAGACACACACACACAACACACACATTGACTTCAAAGGAAGCAGAAATTATAGCCTGCATACTAACTGGGGCCTGGCATACTCTCCTTGGCTCTCTCCTTGGCTCTCCTTCATCTGAAATAAATACACCCGCAAATACAAAACAGGCAAATACAAAACCAATGAAACACATGTTTTCCTCGCAGTCCAAAGCTATTGTTTTTCCTTTCATTTCTGAGGCATTGGGGTGTATTTTTAAACATTCAGGTGTATTTTTTTTCTGCATGATTGTAGCATACACAATCTTTTTCTAATGGGGAAACTTCACAAATTAACACTTTTTGCATTTCTTTGTAATTTGTAGACATTCAAGTAAGGCTAGCACGTGCACACATTAATGTTGTGCTTGGATAAATGTTAAAATACCCACATAAGAAGATGTTCCTTTAAACTTGTCCTGATATCTTACTTTTTTTTCCTCTAAGTTTCCCTATCTGAGATTAGCAACATGCACAGTGCCAATCCTGCATGTTAGAAACCAGATAAAAGCCTGTGTGGGTTCAAAATGTTAACAACTACACACTCCGAATCTCTCTATTCCCATCACCCTGCTGCAAACCGTTACTATCTCGTTTCGGTTCTTAAAATTTGATGGAGTGATGGTTTCACTTTGGGTCTTCTCAGATAGGAGGCAAATATGGGCATCATATTTCTAGGGATCATCACAATATATTTCTCCCTGGAGGCAAAGTTAAACAAAACCATTCCAGGGATTCCTGGGCACTGAGTACTATCTGCTGTTCGGACCACCGTCCAAGAGTGCAAAAAAGAGACAACCTGTAAACTTTTAAAGATGAGGACTGAACATCTAAGAATTCAGAGTTTGCACAAATGTTTTTGATGTGTCAAGCAAAAAACCCTTAACAACCGAGAGGACGGTATGTTTTTTAGTGAGGCGGGTTTATAAAGTACATCTGCTTTCTTTGTTTAGAGAGAAATGTTCTCCCTCATCTTTTTCTTCCGCTATAAATCAGAGACCACAATGGCACAGTGAATAAAAGTCAGGGACAGCACAGCTCTGTTGTTCATCTCACCAGCGAAAGCAAAGTCTGTGTTTATGCTTTCATACATTTGTTTGTGCTGACTCCTTGTCTGTCTGCCCGTCAGCCTCATCCATCCATCATTTGAAATGTCTTTATTTTCGAAACACTTGGCAGAGAGATGAAGGGAAATATCATACCCTTGTTAGTATAAATGATTAAATTCATCCCTCTTGTTAACTAAATGTTTTAGGGGATTTGGGATGGATATCATCAATTTACTCTCCGTCCTTCCTCCTCTCTGACTTTGAAAAGTTTGCCCACTGCCTGATTGGTATTAAAACTGTGGAAAGATTGGGTAAGCTATTATTTTGGTAGTTTCTCCCTTCCTCCCGCTTTCACTCACACGATGCTGTTTTCAGTATAGTTTCTCTTACTATTTTCAATAACCAAGTCTGTTCCAAACACACACACATACATACAGAGAGCCAGCTGGATGAGGCCCACCCCGCAGCCTGATCTTGTTAGCGGTGCGGTGGAGAGCGCAGCCACACCTCAGAACAAACGAAAGAAAAGATGGGACAGAATTCGCAGTGCTCTGGTTTCGACCCCTTGTCTCTCTCACGTTATCCTGAGACATGGACCAGGGCTCTGTGGTTGTTTCGCTTGCTTGATGCTTACCCATGGTGCACTGAGGATACCCTTCCGATCAGTGTCACGACAGTCATTCATTCTGCCACATATGTGGGCACAATCAGACGGATGCTGGGTTGTACCCATACAAAGTTGTTGTCTGATTAAATTACGTCTTAATCAGTCAACATTACAACTGCCAATGTGAGGCTTTGAGACTGAGACACTGCCATTCATGAATCATGCAAAACAAGCCCTCATACCTTAGCAACAAAATATGTTGTGTCACAGGCTGCGTATGATGTGTGTCAAAACAATATCTTCTATGCAAGCCACAAGCCCACACATCTGTGTTAGTGTATGCCACTGTCCTATTTTTCAGTGTCAACACGCCTCAGTGCTCCAGAAAAGCAGCAGTGCTATCAGATTTGCTTTCCGGATTGATACATCGCAGCTACCATACCTTGAAACTTCTGTCTCATTGTGTCTTCTATTGACACATTACACTACAGCATTCGTTGAAAAAGACTATTACAGTGTGGGGTTTATTTTGTAGTTAGGTTCAGTTATATTTTTGTTATGTCAACATTGTCCACCGAATTAAATGCTGAGTACTTGGGACGCAGCAGCATTGCAAAAATCATGTTGAACAGGCCCAAACATGAGCTGATCATACAAGCTAACAGTTTAGCCAAATTAGCTACACCTTCATTTGGAAGTAAAACTTAAAGTGAGAGTCTTATATTCCCTCACAGGACATCATCAAGTATTTTCCAAGTTGAACCAGTAAGTCAGGGTGGAAACTTTACCTGACAATTTGGGGAGTATGTTACCATATATATTTAAATTTTTTTTCTGACTATAGCCTCTTAGCTTATTTACAACCTGTATCATCGTCTGACCGCTAATGTTTCTTGCCCCTAGACAATGTTTCTGATTTCTGAGATCTCAGCAATGTATAGATACAATACAGAACTAAAACCCAGTTTGTAATAAACCATAGGTTTTCTTTAAAGGACCAGAGTGTAGAATTTAGTGGCATCCAGCGGTTACATTGCAGATTGCTACCAACTGCATACTCCTCTCTACAGCCAATATTTGGTTTGTGCATTTTGGGCTATTCTAGAAACATAATTGTGCAACGTGGAAGAAGACCCGCTCCCTATATAAATGAAATATGAAAACATGAAACTTATTCTCAGGTCATTATAATTAAAACATACTTATGAATATTATATTTAATTTCTGCTAAATCTGTTTGGCTAGATGCCACTTAACTCTACACAATGCACCTTTAAGAAGTGTGGTGGTGCGATAATAACATTCTGCCTTTGCTTATGAGAGAAAAGTCATTATGCGCATGACCATTAGAGGTCACTTGTCAGGAAAATGTAAACATAGATTGCTTTAAGTGTTTGAACAAAACAACCAACGCTGTCGTTTCTCTACAAGACACATGTGTAACTATAATTTACAGAAATCTGATTTAGATTAGGCTGCACTAATGCATGCAGGTTACAGTGGAACGGAGCGGAGCAACATATTGCCTGGGAGGGGGGTAGTGCGAGATGGAGGTAGAGTGTGCGTGTGTGTGTGTGTGTGTGTGTGTGTGTGTGTGTGTGTGTGTGTGTGTGTGTGTGTGTATGTGTGTGTGTAGGGGGGTGGGTTGAGGCTGAGCTCACAGCTGGGAGAATAGTGTGCTAACCCTGCCAAAGCCTCAGCACATGACTCCCACCACTTGTCAAAATCACCATGTGTGCAATAATGTGATTACAGTCTGGTTACTATTATGATTTAAAACAACAGCTTGTGTGGAATGGAAGAAACGCACTGCCCCACAGAATGTGTGTGTGTGTGTGTGTGTGTGTGTGTGTGTGTGTGTGTGTGTGTGTGTGTGTGTGTGTGTGTGTGTGTGTGTGTGTGAGAGTGTGTGTGTGTTGGAGGGTAAGAGAGGGACTGGAAGGGGGAATATGGGTAACAGGAGTAGGGAGGGAGTACACTGGATTTGTGCCCCGGCACCCTCCCTTCTTTCTCCCATCTATGCCCTGCAGGGGGACACTGGGTGGGGGTTTCAGGGTGACTGTCTGGGTCTTGTCATGGATTTACAAGTCGGGGGAACGCTTTATGTCATTTTCTCCCCCTCTGTTGGCCCTTACACCGTCCCCGGCCCACCCCCCTTCCTTTCATTCCAGGTTACACAATCACTGCACTGCACACAAGGGGTTGTCATCACAGGTGCAGGCGAGATTGGCCAGGATAAAGGAACGCTTCCAGCTCAAGATGTTTTTCCCCTCTCTTTTCTTTTTTCCTTCAACCAGCTCCTTCCCTCTCACTCCTTGTTTTCCCTTTTCTTCCCATAATTCTTTATTTCAATCATATTTGTTGCTCACTTTTCACTCATGTTTCCTCCATACTGGACTATTTCCCTCTCACTTTATCTTGTTCTATGTCAAAGCAGAGAATAATAAAGTCAGTGTAACCACCATACAGGGCTTGTCCTTTGCCTTGATTAAAACAGGATTCTGTCCCCTCCAACTACCCTGTGCAGCCAGGAAGCCAGCCCAAGTTCTTGCTCATATACGCCTCTTGACGGTGCCTGCCCCTTGGCTCACTCCTGAGGAACAGTCAGGCAGCCAGCAGAGCAAAGGTGTGAGATCACCAATTTGCCAAAATTGTGAATGTGTCTGTTTGTAATTACACAGGAAGGTCTTTCAGCCTTTCAGCCACAGAGAATGGTGAGCCTCCTTTTTCATGGTACAGCCTTGGCCGCAGGGCCAGATGGAAAAGGGAGAGGGAGGGACAGAGGAAGGGAGGGAGGGAGGAGTGTAAACTGTAACCAGGCAGCCCAGCATGTTAGAAGCTGGACCTGATCCACACGATGCGAGCCGGGCATGAAGGCAGCTCTAACGATTCCCTTCTGGGCATCTGGAAGTGGGAGAGAGAGAATGAGTGAGGCCCGGGCCCACAATGCCACCCATCTAGGAGCTCAGCTAAGGAAAACAAACGCCAGCGGTCACAGAGAGGGGATTTCCGGTTAGAGTCACCTAATACCTCCCTGGAATCTCAGAGGTTTGGAATTCAGAGTTGTGGAGGAGCCCAGGCTGCCATAAGCCACACAGCAGCAGTGTAATTCCACTTTTAAGTTTCACCTCTCCGTATTAAACTCTGTCGGCTTAGCATCAGGCTCCATATCCCTCTATCCGCCTGCTTAGCTTAGATGAAGAAAATAACAGTGGATTTCACTGACAAGAACAGAAAGATCAAGTGAGTTATCCATTTTTACAAACCTGCAAAATCCCTAAGCATATGAGTTCCCCACCTCTCATTTTAATTCATATTATTCCCGTGATTGATCCTCATTTGCAACAAGTAGGGCATTCTCTTGTTCTAAACTCCGGGCCAAATACAAGAATTTAAAGCAGGCACTTGGCACAGCCTCCTCTCCTGAGACTGGAATATGGTGTAAAGGAGGTCAGGTGCAGGATCTCAGCCCTCAACCAAGGATGTGTTTGATGTTTCTGAGACCTGAGCTGACCAGGTGGTGTAGATGCTGTTCATAAGCAGAATTGTTCAGTAACTCTGGTAGCGAGGCCCCTTATCCAGGGCCTTGCCTTAATTCTTTCACCAAGTCCCTTTTCACAACAGATGTTGTTAAACAGACAAAACCCAGACTCCTAATAGAAATAGTTTCAAAAACTCCCTATTGGCTTTTTAGGGAGAAAACCCATTGCGAGGCATGTGTAAGGTCGTGTGTGCTATGGGTTTTGGTCCAATTGGTTTTATGGCCTCTTTTGTGTCTTGTGATGAAACATCTGTGCACATTTGTGAACAGACGACAGTTGAGAGCACTGGGTGCATACATGTCTCGTGTGTACTAGGTGAGGCCCAAGCTGTTTACATCTTGGACCGACTCTGTGCTATGTTTTCACCGGAGTGGTACATGTCCTGTGAGCACTCCAGCCTCTCTAGTTTCTCTAAGCACTTTAGTCCAGAGGTTTATGTGCTCCAGAGACCCTGTGATGAGACAGCTGTGCAAGAGTGTGTGCGCATATACAAAAGTGTGTGTACGTGTGAGCAGGCTGCCTTGGTGCTGCTCGAAGCCCATATGACCCTTCGCCCCGACGCTGCAGGACGGTGTGAACGAGCGGGGTCACCATGCACTGCCGCCTGATGGGAGTTGAGGTATCTGTCTTCGCCGTGATGAATAGCAAGCACCTGCACTACTCACGGAAACCAGAGAGATGGAGAGATGGAGGGGAGGGGAGGAAAGAGAGTGAGTGTCCAGCTCTGAAATTGGCAGCAAGAGAACTCACCTGCTAGTCTAGGAATAGAGTAATAAAAACAGCCTCCCCTTCTGAGTTCCAGCCCCTGCTTGCTACAACTATCATACACATAGACACATGCAAATGCACACACACAAGCTATTTCAACCCCCTTTATTTGAGATGTTTGTCTTGCTAATGTGCAGTACCTCAGGGAGAATCAGACTTAATGCAAGGAGACCGCAAACTCTGCGCTCTGTGGTCTTAATAAGGACTAACCACTCGCCGAGCTTGGCCAGAGCTGGACCAGGAGTCCGAGGGGAGAGAGCCAGAGAGTGAGGGAGAAAGAGAGAGTGCGAATGAGTGATAATGAAGCGAGAGAGAGTGTGCAGGATGGAGGTAGAGAGTATGAGATGGGAGGAGAGAGAGAGAGAGGTCGGGATTGTTTTACAAACAGAATTCCTTTAATTAATCACCCTGTTTGAACAGCTGGCCTACTCAAGACAGGTCGTAACGGGATCCCTACATGGAAGTGCGGATTACAGACGCGGATTCGGCAGAAAAATATTAGCTGTCAAACGTTGCAGTCAAGAGGTGCAGGAGAAGGCCCCTGTTTCCTGGTGGTGAGAGAGCCACAGACAGGGGGGGTTGCTTTACATGGCTCCCCAAGGACAAAGGCTGCACAAGGCAACACAGGGGCCTGCAATGGGGGGGGGGGACCTCGGGCCAGGGGGCAGCCCCCAAGGCCAGCAGTTGTCCCACAGGGCCGAGCCCTGTGCAGCAGTCTGGGAAGGGGGTTCAGATTTAGGGTCAGACTCTGATATGGGACTGAAAACGTCGAGACCCCCATGTTAGCATTTATGTACAGGCCGCACATAAACAATCTAGAGCAGCTGTCAAGAGAGTATGCAGTGTCCTAGTGGTACATGTTTATTATCGATGTCCCTGTAGAGGGATTGACATCATGGTTAAGAATGTGCCTGTGAAATAGTTGGCTGCCTACTCTTTGTAAATAAATACATTTTGTATGTAGGTCAGTTTGTGGACAGGTCATTGGCATTCAAAAGGAAGGCTGGATTTATTCAGTGAGAATTTGACATGATGCAAGACTTTTAAGTGGGATCTTTTAAGGTTCAGTCACACCAGAGTTTATGAAAGCTTTCAGACAAAAATGTGCTCATTTAAATGGAATAATCTCATTCTGTGAATTCTTGTGGAGGCAAAATACTTTTGCATGGTGCTTTTCCCTGGAGTTCAACGTTGGTTAACTTTGAAACTCAGCTTTGCAGGGTTGACCAATTGCAAACTGACATTACAGTGCTGAAACTCCATAATGGAGGAAGTTATATTAAATTCTGTCACACCATCCAGAGCGTTTCTCTTTGATCCATTTTCCCATTAACAAAACTAGCCTGACAGTAGCCAGTGTATGACCCACAAGTAGTTATTATGTCATAAGCACAAATAGGTTTTGCTGTTTCGTTTCCTGGTGTGACTGCAGACAAACTAAAGAACATTTACTATGTCAGGATGTCCTGAAAGACAAGTAGCCTACAAAAAGTACCAAGCAAAAGAATAAAATAGAAAATAGAAAAGAATAAAACTTTATTGTCCACCATGGTGGAAAACTGTCTTTGGCTCACCAATAACATACATACATTAGACAGAAATTACATAAAAACTATAGAATCCATAATCTTTATAAAATCATGCCTAAAATACACAATACATAAAATATGTAAGTTATAAAAATACAAGTGCATATCGGTTCCTGTGTGCGTATTGATCATTTGGAAGTGTTTGAAATATGAATTACATTTGGGATAAAAGAGTTCTTATAAATATCCCAGAGCTCAAAAGCTCAAACTGGCCACACAGAGGATGACAGCTGTCAGCGACAATGCTCTCTCTGGTTCAAAGAGCAGTGTCCTGAGTTTAAATCTCATCAATTTAACTGTATATCATGGACATGCTAAATAAAAAAGGCAATGTTATTGTTGCCCAGACAGGTGTAAACTGATGAACCCAACAGCAGAGAATGGAAATGTTTTTACTTTGCACATTGCTCTACTGCTCTGATGGACATAATATGATGTTATACAAGTGAACAGCTGCTAATGGACCTTGTGGTAAGATTGTTCTCTATCAAACATTTGCTGGGCTAAGGTTCTTGGTTACTGTTTGGCAACAGGCTAACAGGTGAGCTACATTTATAGTGGCAACGACTGCAGTTTAAAATATTTCATCTTTGAAACCCTGGATGGCAGAGAAATAGCACCTGGCAATCGAGAAGAGGTTTTTGAATGAGTTGATGAAGCTGCAACTTCCCTTTTGTAAGGAGAGCATGTCTATCCTGGATGTAGTCATCATGACTACCAGCCAATGGGTTTAGAGCAATGGGAAGTGAGATATCTCACTCATGTTATCAGAGAACTGAGGTTACCCCTGTAGCCTAAAGTTTTGTCAACTCCTCCAGTATTCAGGAGGTTTTTACAAGACGCCAAGTTCTCCGCAGAGGTCTCTTCCTCTCTAAAACAAACGGACCCAGTGATGAAAAGAGGTAAAAACAATGAATAAAACAGTTTCATCTTAAAAATCTGTGTTTCTGCTGTTTAGCGAACACAGGATGTCCGGGAGGGGCACTGTATGAACCAAGCTGCTGCCAACATTTGCTCAGCTTGTTTGTCTGATAATTTAAGATCCAGACTTCCAATGACTAAAATCCTTCATCTGGTCAAAAGATACACAACCAAGATTTAGAAAGTGTATCATAGAAATGTGGCCTATAACTGAATGAAAGTAAATGTATGACATTTCTGGCAGACAGCCATTAATGCATGGTAGACCATGAGGCCAACGCACGTGCAAAAGATGATCGCCCTTTGGTATATCATTGGCAAGTGATCAAATGGAATGGACCATTGCCTAATTAAAATTCTAGCCTTCTGTAGGTTTGAAAATTGTTGGAAACATTTAGGATAATGTAAGTACACAACTGAATAAAATACAAAAACATAGGTCCAGTTGTTTTTAGACATTTTGATGCAGAACGGTATATGCATATTATATCTTTAACACAATATATAAACCATATATATAAAAAAAGGTCAAGTAAAACACCTTCTTGAAAGATTTCCATCTCTATTTTATGTTGGGGTTTCTATAAGAAAATGGCCTACTACATCTTCTGCTGGTCTGCTGTCTCCACTCCTTTGTCTCCTTGTTGTCTCTTTCTCTCTTTCTCTCGCTCTCGCTCTCTCTCCCTGTCTTTCTCTCTCTCTCTCTCTCTCTCTCTCTCTCTCTCTCTCTCTCTCTCTCTCTCTCTCTCTCTCTCTCCCTCTGTCTTTGTCTCAATATCTCATTCTGTCCAGTCACTGCAGGAGGAGAGAAGGGAGTAATGTTGGCTCAGGTGCTTTGTCAGAAAACTGTATTTACATTTTGGGTAGGGAGGAAACAAATGTTCTCTGACCACACACACACACGCCACACAGCATACACACATAACCAAGATGTATCACTCTAATTGTGTAAACAGCAATATTACCCTCAGACCTTCCATCCTTCCTTTCTCTCATGGCCATGATGTAATTACCAAGGCACTTAATTAGTCATTGAGAGACTTGGAGCGGACACAGCTACAAAATGTGATTTACCACTTCACCACGCTGAACCAGAATCTTATCCTGATATAATGAATGCCATTCACAACCACAATAATGTTATGAAGCCAATGCCAAGGCTGATCTAATACAGTATTTGACTATAAAGCTGTTCTTTGAGATATAGTCCAAAGAAAGGAGAGACCTGTCTGGACAATGGTGCTAAAAAAAGATCTCTTTTGAACATCTGTTGGGCTTTCCTTTGAGAGTCCCATAAAGTTTCACCGCAGAGTTTTGTGGTGATTTTCTGGGTTTCTCTATGTATCCCAATAGGGAGGCAGCAGCTTGTTCAGTGAACCGTGTTCAGTTCAAAGCACAGAGACGAGTTAGAGGAGTGTTGAGGACGATGATGTATAGCAGACTGGACCACCAGGGTCATGGCTTTGGTGTAGCACTTCTGCGTGTGTGTGTGTGTGTGTGTGTGTGTGTGTGTGTGTGTGTGTGTGTGTGTGTGTGTGTGTGTGTGTGTGTTTGTGTGTGTGTGTGCATGTGTGTGAAAAGAAACTTCCATCTAGAGCATACACACACATACAGACACAAAACAATAATTAATAGTATTGCGTAGCGGCTGAATTGACTTTTGTAAGAACCTGGTCATTATTTCAATACTGGTATTATGCTTTCATACAGCTAATACTAATCATACATGTATACAATTTAACAAACATTATTATTAGGCAACAAAAAAAAGATTAGAGGAAACAAATTTGACCACAATGTTAATTCAAATACTATTTTGTTTATATCCAGAATTATATCCTATTGTCCAATGTAAATGCTAAACAAGACCCGTTTCACAAAACAGGTTATTAATACTGAATTAGTTTACTATCACTAAATGCTGTTTTTTCCTGCTCAGTACAACCTATGCAGGGTTGTGAGATGAGAGATGTGTTTAGGGTAGGTTGGTATATTTCCAGGGCTAAAAGAGGAATTAAGGAAGCTATTCTTCAATTTGACCAAAACAGACACTCAAAAAAGTCAAAAATGGTGTCATGTGAAACTTTGTGTATACTAACTATGGCTTTGTTTGGTTCATTTATTTACACTATACGCCAGTGGGGATGCATTAAGATTAAAGAGGCTACAGTACTGTGCTGGGAAAAAAATGCAACCAAAAACTCAGAGTGGAACAACAACATTGAGTGAGAAAAGATCCGTTTCAGGATGTGTGGTCTGTAAAATCAAACCAGGATATAAGACTGAGAATATATCACTAGATGTTTGTAAAGAGATGGTGGCAATGAACTGCAGGAGAGGTGGGGGGGGGGGGTTCTCCAAATGCATCTTTTTTCTGTTAAAACTTGCCAATACGATATTTTGCAGGAAGTAAACAGTTAACCAAGTAAACCACTTAAGAGAAGTACTCAGTGCAACATCACACCCAGTTCCTAGGATGCTTTCATGAGACGTGGTACTTTTGTTGTCCCCCCCCACCCGGATGTGCAGAGTCTTGTGTCTGCATGCTCTCATGTCTTGTGACCATGCATGTTATTTACTTATTTGCATACTGTAGCTGCAGCAGGATATTTTCCCATAAGAGAAAGAGGCAGGTCATGTTTCCACATCTGCAAGTGCCCAATGTGCGCTCATCACATAGGCACTTGGATGTTACTGTAAGTTTCTGTGTTTGTATTACGTCCTCTGGATTAGTGCATTTTCGTGGGTGTGTTTGCATCCATCACTCTGAGAATATGTGTGTCTTGAATATGTTTGTATGTGTCTGTGAATTCCCCACCCATTTCTTTCTTTCTTTCTTTCTCTCCCTCTGAGCCGTTGTTTGTGTGTGCTCTTAATGAATACAGCCACAGGATAAACAGCCGCACGATAAAACAATTACAATCGAGCACATATGTGACGCATAGGGCAGAAAGTAAGAGATGGAGGGAGTGAATGATTTAGTTGCCGAATAAGAGACGATAAACAAGTTGACAAGGGAGTAAAAGGTGTGAGAAAAAGTAGGGAGCAAGAGCAAGAGGGAGATGCAGATCACTTCAGTGGCTCATCTGGGAGACTCAAGGCGCTCCCACGTCCCTCTGCTCGCTCCCTTGGACGACCCTGCTCTCCTCTGTCTGCATTGCGAGAAAGGAAACGGACGAAGGATTTACTGTTGGGTCCTGACTTGTACACATTCCTGGTGTTGTTTTTCTCCCCTCGGCCCCTCGGCCATACCAAAGGCCTCTAAAACAACAGGCTGTCAGGTTGTGACAGCTGGCTTCAAACAGCTCCTACAGCAGCCCTGCACCCAGGTTCCCAGCCTCACCATGGAGCTGTGTGTGTGTGTGTGTGTGTGTGTGTGTGTGTGTGTGTGTGTGTGTGTGTGTGTGTGTGTGTGTGTGTGTGTGTGTGTGTGTGTGTGTGTGTGTGTGTGTGTGTGTGTGTGTGAGTGGTTAAGTGTTTGTTTGGTCTGTACATGTGGATGTATAGCTGCTTGTGTTGATGTCTGTGTGTATCTATCACTTTGAGATAAGTAAGACTTCAGTCGCTGGGACTTAACATTTAAAGCCCTTTAGTGTGTGTGTGTGTGTGTGTGTGTGTGTGTGTGTGTGTGTGTGTGTGTGTGTGTGTGTGTGTGTGTGTCCTCACACACACACACACACACACACACACACACACACACACACACACACACACACACACACACACACACATGCACACACACCTCCTTATTCCCAGCGATGAGCCCAGGTGGCAAAATGGCTTTGAAGCGCTGCAAGCCTACTTATGATTCCCCTCGCCATCCAGGTGTGTGTGGGTTGTCCCGTTTGTCTCAGGCAGAGAAGGCCCTTTTTGTCTGAGCTTTGTCAACCAGCAGAACACCATTGATCCCCATGACTCTCCCTCCCTCTCCCCCTAAGAGTGCTAACACACCTCCAAGATACTCCCCAGCTTCAGATGTGGGAGCTGGAAGAAACCAAAGCTGTCTAGAGGATGGAGGGGTTGTGTGTGTGTGTGTGTGTGTGTGTGTGTGTGTGTGTGTGTGTGTGTGTGTGTGTGTGTGTGTGTGTGTGTGTGTGTGTGTGTGTGTTGTGTGTGTGTGTGTGTGTGTGCAGTTCTGCAGGAGGCGTGGGCGGGGATAAGGGCTCCTCTAGGTGAGCAGGAGCAGCCCCTCTTAGCACTAATGGGATAATTGTTTGCACTCCACAGGTGCTCACCATCCAAATGAGGTCACAGCTCAAGTGTGGCTCTTCAGAAGTGGAGGAAGGTTGGAATTTTTATGCAAAGAACTGGCAGATGGGAACAAAAACACACATACAGGCTCCCGCACACCAAGTGACTGACAGTAATGTTCAAAGGCATTTACACATGGTAAATAGATGCATATGACATACACAGTGTGACATTGCATGACAGATATTTATCTGTAGATTTATCTGTTTAGAGGGTTTTTCTAATATTATTTTTTATTAACTTTTCCAATATATACAAACACAATGAAACACAAGACCGCACATTACAGTAAATCAAACAAGAATAAGGAACAGAACAAACAGAGCAAAACAAAATACATTTGGGAAAATAGAATTAGGTACAAGTAAAGTAAGAAAAAACAATAAACCGTTGAGACAAAAATAAAAAGGCGGGACACAATGTATCAGTGAAGTGAATACAGCTGCAATATAAATGGGTAGAACATTTTAGAATATACTTCCTTTTATTCTTTTCTTTTTTATAATTTACACCAGTCACTATTACTTTGGATCTTTGCACATAGGCATATACTGTATACTCTAGCTTGCATGAGCTTGTGTCCTGCAATTTGCTACCAGAACTTTTTTTTAAAAAGAAACCTGGTTACCCAGGAGAACCCTGATTTACTGATTTACTTAATCTGTTTTTATGTCTAAACATGTTTCAAACTAGGAAAGTATTACTTTAGGATAAAGGAAAGAATATCCTCATTGGTAACATAATGTTACTAGTGACTAAATAATTATCATGTTTCCTGCACATTTGTTCTGGAGCAGGTAAACATCATATTGCAATTTTTTTCACATCACTAGGAGTCATACCAGCATATATACACAGTAAAATGTATATATTCATTATCATACTTGTGGATCCATACTTACAGTATGTATTGGCAAAGGCAATACATATGAACACACATACATACACATACATAAATACGTTCACTGAAGATGAACACGTAGCAAGATAAAACCCTGCATCCCGCTGGGGTCATTGTTCTGCGCCTTTGATGGTGTCATGCAGGTATTTTCCTCATGATATTTCCTGTGCTTTTGAATCACTCATTGTGTCTGTCTTCCACTGAGTCCACTGAGGAAATATTTATATATTGTCATCTGTTGTGCTCAACAAAAAGCTGCAACGATTCAGATGGTTTAAAAAAAGACCTGATCCACAGTAATTCCCGGAAAAGAGAGTTGTTGGTTTTTTTGGGTTTTTTTTTACAGAAGCTGGTTTTCCAACTTTTTTTCTTTAAAAATAACAACTTAATTTCTAATGAAAACTGCTCGGTCATAGTAAGGTCTGTGGTTTATCCACAGTAACTGAGATGTTATTCCTGGAAATAGATGCTGTTGATTTTTAAAAGTGTGATTCTTTCAATTTTGTGAAAACCACAAATGAAATTAAACATATTGGAGTGGCAGCAGAAATCTGAGAGACAGAAAACTTGGACATATAAACACAAAATATCTGCTTGGTTGGATAGTAGGAGTAAGAAATATGTTACTTAATGTGTTTTTTGTCTTGTTTTTAACCCGCCCTTTAACCACTCAGCTGCAGCCTGGCAGCTACAGTGTGTTAGGAAATACACCCTGTGTGTACAGTATTAGAGAGTTGGACAACAGGGCCATCATACCTTCGCTTTACAAAAAGTCACATCACTACTGTCTATGTGCACTAAGTATGATTTGCAGCCTGATATGATGTGTTTTGGAGAGGAACCTACTAGATTTCAACAAACTTCACAGTGAATGAAAATGAAATTGAGTGTAAAGAGAGAAAAACAAAACTCCCTCCACCAAAGGTCCACTTACTCATTTTCATTTGGAGCTGAATGAAAATCATGAATTGTTCCAAAGTCAAGAATGAACTTTTAAGCTAAACTTTTTTTTTTAATAAGTTTGTTTCACAATACAAATCTTTTCAATACAGATATACTCGTGTCCAGTTTTATATTTGTGTAGGAATAACAGACAACACAAGGATATAACACCCACAAATGCAAAAAAGAAGAGAAAAAAACAAAAACACAAAACACAAAAAATACAAAATAACCAAAAACTAAAAACCTACACCCTCACCATATATATATATATGGTGAGGGTGGAGGTTTATATATATATATATATATATATATATATATATATATATATATATATATATATATATATATATATATGTATATGATAAAGACTCCGTGATACGGTCAACAGTTCCAAAACAAGCAAGAATGAAATGCTGAGGTCAAAGACAATACTGTAGCTTTTGTCACTCCATTTATACTTTCATATCAATGGATTTGGGTTTTACTATAATAATATTTATGAGAATCTTAATTCTTTTCAGCTTTTGTGAACCACATTTAAACTTTAGCATACGCTCAAGATGGGACTGAGGTTGTTTTTTTGCTCTCACTGGTCATGGACCCTCTTGCCACTGGGACAGTATGTATATGTGCACCTTTTGTGCATTCAGGTTTGGCTCTTATTGGCCATTAAGTTTTGAGTGATTTTATGACTGTTTTGCAGTTCTCTGTTTTTACAAAGGAAAATCATATATTAACTCGCTCCCTTGTCCATAGGGAGGTCAAACCCCCGGGTCAGCTACAGATCTTGCTCTTGCTCTTGCTAAAATGTGTTTAGAGCACTGGAGTGCACTTTGGAAACTATAACGTGGAATTTAAAAACAATCCTTCAGACCCGTCTCTTGTCTGAACGGTGCTTTAGGCTTGATGCCACAGCACTGACTGAAGTCACAATGGGAGACATCACAGAGTCACGGCCTGTAAATGTTAGCTTTAGTTTCTTTTACATCAACAGTTTACCCATCTCTAATTGGAACATTGCCCCCCTTCCTTCTCTTTCTATCTAAACACATAGACATGTACGCGCACACACATACACTAACACATTCAGATATACTTGCACTGCCAGGCATACACTTACACATTCAGCGGAATTATGGGAACATCTGGAGGAGCTCATCCAATGCACAGACAAACGTTTCCTGGAGAGCACCAAAAGAACCATCAGAGCGGCTTCAAACAGCCCGCCACTGCTAACACAAACACACATGCACACACACACATACACACACACACACACACACACACACACACACACACACACACACACACACACACACACACACACACACACACCTCTTGGCTACAGCAGTAAAGGCCAGATCAGATGAGCGCAGGGAACAAAGAGCTTCTCTTTGCACTCGACGGTATTACAGCACTTAAGGTTAACTCTCCTAGCACAAGGGCTGGTTTTCTTCTCCGCCAGTGTCTCATCTACACATCCTCATATATTTGCGGCCCTGCAAGGATCCCGGGCCCACCAGGACACAGAAAAAGCCAAGGGGCATAGGGGGCTTCTTCTGAAACAATTGCAGTATGTCAGGGTCAGGCTG